>NW_022995751.1:4865809-5008771 GCF_900245975.1 Drosophila guanche | reverse complement strand
GTACATACTCGTACATTCCGTTTAGCCGCAAGAATTGAGGATTTGCCTCATGTGTGTGTGTGTGTATTTGTAAACAAGATCTGTTGATTGTTGCATTTGTTGTAAACATGCTCGTTTAATGGCCAAGATTGAGGCACAATTTGGCTTAGAGATTTTGTTTTTTAGTTACGATTATAATTTATTTATTTTTAAATGCATGGAAAATGTTTATTTGTCAATGGCTTGCACACGCAAAGTGTTTTTTCCTGAAGTATCTGAAGAATGGATTTTGTCGGCAGATTAAAGAAGATACGAACTCTTGAAGCAATAGTTTGGTTCTTAGAAATTTGGTTTTTTCGCTCCATAAAAGAGTGAAATCTTCAGTACAATATTTTCTTTTCTTTTGCAATATTTTTCCTGCAGCGTTCTCTAAGAATTCCCAGAACAAACGCCAACACCCACGCCTCTCTTGGCATATTATTAATTCATACAATGGCAGTGCAGAACTTTGTTGACAATATTTTACACTGGTTTACACTATTTTTAACAGCTACACTGCAAGAAAGGGCTGCCTGGCTGCCTGTGCCTCGCCCCCAGGGTCTGCTGATATTGTGGCTGACATTGAGCGTGTGCCAAAGCAAACTAAGTCCTCACCTCATTAGCGATCAAAACTTATGACCAATTAGACGACATATTAGACGCATTTTCAAGTTCTCAGCTACTGCTAGATGTTAAATCTAAAATAATTGAAAGTTTATTATTCTATGAAGCATATTTTCGGTAGTGTTTGGGAAGAATTGGAAGAAAACTGAGCTAAGCAGCACTGTGAGAAAAATATCAAAGGATTGCAGAGAATCCACTTTGGAAAAGAAATAGGCAAAAAAGATTTATTAAAATAATTTTTCTTATAAAATCCTCAAACCATTATATTTCTCTACATAATCTTTGAACCTCTCTAAATATACATATTAAAAATAATTCGAAAATGTACCATCATAATTACCTGCCCCTCCAAAAAAACAAAAATATTTTGACATTTCCGTAACAAATTTTTATGCTGTCAAAATGCTAGCAAAAAAAAAAGGAAAAACCTAAATTTATGTTAGCTAATTTAGAGGCCTACAGCCGTTGGCTGTCATGGATTTCAGACCAAAAGAAAATTTTAAGTAGACGCGTCAGCGAGTTTTCATGTTCTAGCCGGAAAAACTAAGTGCCCGGCAATTGCCCTGGGGAGCAGCAGTGGCAGTGGCAGTGGCAACAATCAAAATTTAAAACAAACAAATGCTATGCTTGGGGCCTCGGGGGCGGCCAGAGACCAAAGTTAATGCCAGTTCAAGTCACTCTAGAGAGGACAGCAGACTAGCGGGATGGAGAGGCCACTATAGTGTGTAAAAGAGAGGGCAAGAGTGAGTAAGGGAGAGGGAACGAAATTACGCATAAATCTTTCAATTGTGTTTGGATTTTGGGTCGAAGTTAATAGCCGGTGGATCGGTGGATATATGCCCCCCCTGGGAAACGGTTAGTGAACTTTCCTTCGCGTTGCACTTTTCTCTTTTCGATTTTTGTTTTGTTTTTGTTTACGAGAGAGAGAGAGAGAGAGGGAGAGACAGATATGTATATTGTACGTATTGTATACTAAAGGTGGATGGATTGTAAGATCTAGGCATACCCTCACAATGTTTGCAACATTTTGCTGGTGGCTCATCGCAGGCATCGGCATCGGCAATGACCGGCATCGTCCCCAGCCCTTTTGCTCTGCAACACTTGCACTTGCAACACCAACTGGAGCGTATAGACTCCGGCGAGTCCTCTGTCGTCCAACGCCTCCTTTTTGTTGTATGATTGGAGAGGGGCACGGACGTCACACCACGACTGTCGTCGTCTGTTGCCGGGATGGATGGCAGCACATCACTTAATATCTCACTCGAACTCGAACTCGCATCAATAGAAATTTGTATGATATCCACTTCCACGACACTTTTTTTTGTTGGAGACACGCGCACACACACACGCGCGGGATTCACACTCACGAGTGTTGATTTTGGGGCAGGATATTCTTTCCGTGACTGGAACCACCTGTGGGTCAGGTCAAGTTCCGTTTCGATGCCGAAAAATCTGTATCCGTTTTTTCTACAGGTTTTCCTCCGTTTCGTTTGTTTTGCTGTTTGCTGCTGCTGCGGCTGCTATATGGAATGTTGGCGTATTCATCGATCGATCGGTATTGGGTTAACACTTTTTGCTTTTGCTTTTTACGGTTATCTGGGGCGATCCTCACGCGGTACGCTTTCGTCTGCTACTGATGTTGGGATGTTGTTGATGTGTTATGTTGAATGCTGAATGCTGAATGCTCTTCTCTGCCTGCTCTGAATGCTGTCTGTCTTGTCGTCTGTGTGTGGGACGTCACGCCAGGCTATTTCTAGTCTTATTTCTTTTTTTTTTTGGCTTTCACATTGCGCTTTTTTGTCCGTGGAAATTGTTGTGTGTTCGTTTTTGTTTCGAGAGGAGACGTTCAAACGTGAAACCTCCGCAGAGACCACTGAGCAGACACACGGCCAGGCGCACGCCACACTGCTCCCATTTCGAATGCCCGAGCAGCAGCAGCCGCAGCCGCAGCAGCAGCGGCAACAGACGGACGGACAGACAGACACCGACACGGACACACACGGATACGGCGGCGCTTTCATTTCGAAAACGTAACGAACAACATTTTCGAAAATTCTCTCGAGCAAAATGTTAGATAATTCTGCCGTGGGCAACGGCTGTTTGCTTTCGGGCACATCTCAAAATCTTTTTCAACAATTTTTTCCTCAATGAAACAATGAACTTTCACATTTTCTACACAAACAACACAAACGGATCTTTCCCCCTCTCTCGCTGCCTCTCACTCCTCCTTTGTGGTTCTCCCTGCCGAATCTCTCTCTCAATTTCGAAAACGTATTTTCGAAAATAGAACCCGTACGGCACACTCTCGCTCTCTCTCTCTGAAAGATCGGCGCACGGCTCTTAATTTCGAAAAAGTTTTTTAGAAAAAACAAAAAGTTCTACCTCGGTCTGCTGCTGGCCGTTTCGTGCACCCTACACGCCAGAGAGCGAGTTCTCCGCTTGGTCGGGCATTCAGGATCATCCGTTAGACGGTTAGACGGTGCTTTAGCTTCGGGGGATCTTCGGTTAAGTGGGTTTCTGGGTCAAGGCACATGTGTCCGAGCACTTAGTATCTAATCGTTTTTTGAGGGGGTGAGGAGCTTTCGGGAAGAAAGGCCTTTGGTCTATGGTTTGCTGGGTTAAGGTATTGAACGATAATTGCAAATGACAATCGCACAATTTGGCAAAAACCTTGGCTGCCATACGGCCAGGCGTTAAATGGTTTTTAAATGATTGCAAAATAGTGTTTGTTTGAAGGTTCAAATGGGATTATATATTAGAACAGAATTACTGGGGATTTCAGATATTTTTGCTTTAATTCGGGGTAGTTTTTACAGGTATCATCTTTATAATATTATCCTTCCCTTCCCATTCATTAAGCTTAATTCCAAATAAAAGACTCTGAAATCTGTTCGGAAGACTCACAGTTTAACGACCCGCAAAAACAATTCTTTCCAAATATAACCATATAGATAATTTAAAACAATTTTAATCAATTTTAGCAAATTTTTGTAATGTATGGTTTCCTAACCTTTGGGATATGTCTCGAAACATAATTTATACGAATTTACTCAACCATTTTCAGACACATTAATACATGTTTTTGTGCCACCAAAGGAACAACAAATGGAAATCATTTAGTATATTATTTTGGCACGCATCCAAGAAAGATCCCTTGTCTGCCCACAAGAACAGATCTTAGCTGCAGATGAAATCCTTTCCCCTTTAAAATATGACCTTGAGATGAGAAAAACTTTCGCTCAATCTGCAGCATAATTCGCAGGCCAATAAACAAATTCACAAATTGGGAAGCCAAAATTCCAGATATAAAAATATAATTTATTGCCGTTTAAGTATTTCTAAACATGAAATCAAATTGGGAATTGCTATCGAAATAGAGAGAATGAGCTACAGAGAGCAGAGAACCACCTGCATGACTAATCTCTGACCCGTAGACCCCATTTTCTCTTTCGATTTTCCCTGCCCCCCAATTGATTTGCGGCCGGCCACGGAATGCACGGAGGCAATCGGGGAAGAAATCAAAGTAAATTGCAAATACTTTCAGTTTTAAATTTAGATTCAGGCGACAACTAATTTTTGTTTAATTTTAGCACAAAAACATATATTTTTGTTATTTGCAAATAGAAAAATATTCATTTAATAGAGTAAGAGCCAACCCCCACTTTACCCCACAGCAGTCCCCAACCCCCTAAAAATACCATCAAAAATCGAGCAACTAAAAATACGAAAATTGACTCAGCCTCTGACTTTTGGCGACACAGGCGGGTGTACTGGCGTAGAGAACTAGGAAAGCGCACAGAGAATTTTCTACTATATTTTGTTCAAATTTATGGCCAAATTGGGAACGTCAATAGATGGCTCTGCCTCCCAGGGGGGGGGGGCTATTAGGGAGAGGAAGGATTACCCAGCAGCCACCGCGCATCTCTCATGATTGTGTCATGGCTGTGGGGGCGTGTTTTATGACGGCTTTACTCGTACGTGGGCATACTCAAAGAATCTAAAGAACTATGCCCGACTACACCACCGATCAGAATTGTAGGCATTAGATGATAAGAGGACAATGATAGCAACTCTTTCAGTACACATTTTGTACACATGAAGGCTTCCGAGGTGGTATATTTTCGTTATATCAGGAAATTTCGAGTGCTTATGATGTTGAGAATTCCTTTCATAACCTTTAGTCTATGGGGTTTCTGTCGATAACGAATTTAGGCTCCCAAAATGATACACCAAATGGTAAAAACTGCCTTCCCAATGGGATTTCTAACCAATAAATGTTGCAAATATCAACCAAATTAGATTTGATACACTTGAAAGCCGCCCGCCCAACTTATACTTTTACACTCACGATACGCACTGTCTAACACAAATCATGTTTGGCTTCCATTTTTCGCCCATTTCCCGGCTTCTTGGGTTGGAGAGAAAACGGCCTTCAAAACAGAAATTGTCATAAACAAAAGTGAGGCAATATTTCTTTGGAATTGCCATTTGCATTTTTCATTTCCACAATTTTCATGCTGCATGCAAGTGCAATGTCAGGGACAAACCAATTGCCCAAACAAAATTCCAAAAAAAGAAGGGAATTTATTTGCAAAATTCTCGCAATTTCGCGAGCGTCTAGAGGAGGTGGATGCGGATGCTGACAATTTATGGATGCACATGCTAGAAACATAATAAAAAGATATGCACATACTGAATGTTTAACTGTTGCCTGACACTGCCACACAGTGTGGCATCCACAGTCAAGCACCTTGCCCAGGGTCACACTTTGCCAAATAGTTTAGCATCGCCTGAGTTATGAGTGGGATGACTTTTATGGCCCACTGTGCCAGCATTCGCATTCACTTTCCGGCCAAAAAGAAAAAAACAAAAAGCAAAACCTCCGCCAATCCAGTCTCGAACGTCTTAATAATGCAGGCAACATTTTGCTTATTTATTTTTTTATTTTCTTTGTGCATAAATTATAAAGCTGGTAGCATAAAACAAATATATAAGAAACAAACACCCAGGCACACACACCAACACACACACACAAATCGAGCGCGTCAGAATTTTTGGTGTGGGCGAGAAAATTTTTTTATTTTCTTTCTTTTTGAAAATTTGAAAAACATTTTTCGCCGTGCGAAAGTTTTTGTTGTTGCTGCTGCTGCTGCTGCCTTGCCTTTTACTTTGACGTCGTTTCATAATGACGAAACGGCGAGCATTTAGTTTTTAAAGCAGCTATAAACAAAAGATCGAATTGTCTGCAAGGCAGCAGGGGGAAATATCAAGAAATATTTAGAGATCGAAACGCTGCAGTTAGTCGAGGTATAGAAGGGAGGGCGGAAGAGGTATTTGCAGCGGGTGGTGGCATTGGAAGGAAGGTGAAAAACATTGATTTGAACTGCACAGGTGAAGGATTTTCTTAGTTTTCCACATCGTAAGGCAATCGACTTTCACATTTAAAATGATCGGTTCGACTAATTTTCACCTTCAACACCATTTAAAATGCAAGTCTTCGCGACTATTAACCTCTTCGTCTCCTTTCCCTCTCTAGAATATTCCTCTCCACAAAAACACTAACACTCCGCCCCCTGCTGATTTCATAATCTACGATAATTTATGTGATTACTTAAATGAGCAATGTTAGATCGCTTGGAAATACGAAAGAAAGAAAAAAACTATGCCAAGAACATCTAATTGGTACCCAACAAAAAAGAAAGAAATGGGAGAAAAATGGAAAAAACAATTCTGAAATATTAAATCTGTCCGTCTGGTGGTGTGACACACTGTTGGCCTAAAGTATGCCCACAAACTAGTGGGTGGTGGTCGAGCAACAGGTAGGGGGGAAGAAAACTACTCCGCAGGCACTGTATAGCGACGACAGCCAGCCCCAAGAGCCACAAAAACAAAAACACTAAGAAAATCGCCTGACAAGCAACGGGAGGCACAGGCGCTGCAATAAATAAACATTCAGATCGGCTAATAATGTTACAGAGTATCGTACACATATACATGTACATATTTATACTAAGATAACCGAATGTATGACAAGAAAACAAGTCAAGTAGTTCTAGAATGAAACTAAAAGGCGACTATTGATTACACTACGTTTTGGGATCTCACAAGCTCAAGCTGAATCCCCGCTCTGAGAACCAAAATGTCAAGGCGCGTACTGTCTCCACTTTTTTCGATCATTCTCCAGCCCTGCTCTCTTCCGGAGCCCTGGTTAAACATGCACAGAGCGTAAAGCAGATACAAAGGAGCAACGACAAAAAGGAGATATAAATGCAAGCAAGCCCCCAGAAAGCAATGACGTCA
The DNA here is from genome assembly GCF_900245975.1 of Drosophila guanche. Lineage (NCBI taxonomy): Eukaryota > Metazoa > Arthropoda > Insecta > Diptera > Drosophilidae > Drosophila > Drosophila guanche. The sequence goes on along the minus strand of NW_022995751.1, from coordinate 5,001,829 downwards.
CTTTTACCCGCCTATGAATCACACAAAACTACAAAAATAAATATCTGAACGGCAAAGCTTATCGCAAAATGGATTAAATTGCATTTATCTGATATGCAGAACTACCGTGTGACAGGGGAGATGGTGCATTCAACATACCACATTCCGTGTCATATCCACGGTTTTACAGCGGAAAACACACATACACACAAAACCCATAAAATGAAAATGGCCAAGAGACTGACTGCCAAAGGGGGGGACGTTGTAGTCCGTTTGATTGGATATTTTTGTACATATTGCAGGAGGTGCCACCACCCCCGCTGATCATTCAGGTGTGATTTATTCGCCTTGTTCACAGATTCAATTTCGTGATATTGAGAAGAGAGGCTGCTGTGATTTGTATACCTACTGAAATGTAAAGGAAATAATGTTGCATACAAATTTTCCTCATTCTAATAAGAATGCGTTGAAGCGATATTTTATTTGGTACATTCTTAAGTATGTGTTCCAATTGATTTTTACTCCTACTGTGCAAATCAGACAAGAAAAAGGGCTGGGCGTCGCAAAAGCAACACAAACAAAGGCAAGGCATCCAAAACGCCGGCAAAACAAAGACGCGAATCAGAGTCACAAAACGGAATAAGAAGTACAAGAAGAGCCACATAACACGCACCACACATACATACATACATACATAGCGGTAAATCAGTTTGAAAAGAAACACAAATTGTATTAAATATGCAACTAAATAAGAGAACAGCATACAAAATCCCTACAGAAGCTCCAGGTTGCACCCAAATAAAACACTTAGGAAAGAGAGCACACGCACTGTGGCACTGGCGGCACGCACACTCTTACACGCGCACCGCATTATGCTATGGCTGGTGCTATCTATATTTAAATAAACAAAATATGGCAAAATTACCTCAGCGCTAGATTTATGTTGTTCTTGCAGTTGTAGTTGTAATTGTAGCTGTAGTTGTTGCTGGTATTTTTCTTTTTATTGGTCGCCAGCCCAGCGATTGTTATTGTTGCTGCAGCTGGTGGAGTTCGGGGGGATTACGCGGCACGTAGCGTGGCACTGTCAACGAGGGGCACTGGTTAAACATCTATGGCCCGAACTAGAGCGTTGGCTTGAGCGTTAATAGTTATTAAATGTTTATTTTATTAAAACTTTTGTGTGAAACAACAAATACGCGTGAACTTAGTTCGCGTCAGTTCGGTTCATCTCGTTGGTTCCAATACATGAACCGAACTCGCAATCGCGCAATATGACCGTACGTGGCCGTAACAAAGCCGAAATGAATATGCCATCAGTTATTTTTTCAAATATTTATAAAAATTATATGATTTATTTACACAAAAACATTATTCCTTAATTTAATAATGGATTTAATCTCGATTTAATTTGAATTTGTATAACAAAACACTCCTGCGATGCAATTAAACGAGCGCCATCTGTGGTGCCATGACAACTAGCCAATCTTGTAGAAGATTGATTGATGAATTGGATAATATTATAGTTATAGTAGTAGTATAGTAAGTATACTTATAGAGCTACATATTTCGCACTGTGCCCAGTATGACCAAAGTAGACCAAAGTGCATGCTCTCTGGGTACACTGTTTTGTGTTTGCTTACAAAATGAGTCCCGTTACAAATTCAATTCTTGCGACAAAATTTTCCGTCGAACAAAAAGCAGGGTTGATTTCTAATCGTTTGTATGGGAATATCATCCCTGATTCTGTTCCAAGAATATTTTGCGTTTCTGAGTACTGGGCTTTAGCGCTGAGAGTCCAAACTAGCTGGTAATATTGAATATAATAGTAAAATCGAGGAAACGACGGTATATTCTTAAAATGACATGGTATCTTTCGGTATATTTTTGAGGGAAGTACGATATATTTTATCGATAACTCCGCGGTCACACTGGTCACACTGGTATACAGACGCCGGATAAAGAAAAAAAACGCAAGAGCCGCTTAACTGAAAGAGAAAATCGCCAAAGAGAGGTGAAAATTGAGCCAAAAGCAGCCACACGGGTGAGCAGCAGTTCGCACCCAAGCCTAACACCGACCTAGCCCCAACTAATTCCACCTGCACGTGCCACCCGATCCACAAGCAGTGTCGCAGAAACGTGTCTGAAGAAGGAAGGGGGGCCCTGTGCGCGTCTACAGCAAAACAACAAGAAGAACAAGAACAAGATGTCTGACATTTCCAGCGAGGACCTGCGCCGCGAAGTGCAGGCGGTGCTAAAGGATGCCGATCTGGCCACCATTTCGGCCAAGCGGGTGCGCGAGCAGGTGGAGGGAAAACTCAATTGCTCGCTGCTCGGCCGCAAGAAGGAGTTCGACAAGATCGTCATGGAGGTGATAAACGAGCAGCAGGACGAGGAGGAGGATGATGACGATGACAAGGATCCCGATGCCGATCCAGATGATGAGAGCGAGCCCAGCGAGGAGGAGTCCGCCAGCAGCAGCGAGGAGGAAAAGGCCAAGAAGAAGCCGGTACAGAAGAAGCGGCCACAGCCCACCAAGCACAAGGCGCCCAAGAAGAAGCGCAAGACACTGAATGCCGACGATTCGGGCACTGAAAGCGATGCTGGCTCCGATTCCGACTACGAGGTGGTCAAGAAGCCGCCCGCAAAGAAAAAGGCCAAGTCCGCCGGTACTTCCGCCACGGGTGCACCACGCAAAAGCACCGGCTTCACCCGCGCGTACAATCTCTCGCCCGAACTGTCCGCCCTCATGGGCGCACCCTCGCTGCCACGTCACGAGGTGGTCAAGAAGGTGTGGGCCATCATCAAGGAGCGTGATCTGTACGATCCGAAGAACAAGCAGTTTGCCATCTGTGACGAGGAGCTTATGAAGGTCATGAAGATCCGACGATTCCGCACCTTTGGCATGTTGAAGCACCTCAAGCCGCATTTCCTTGACTAAGGCAGGAGGAGGATAGGAAGAGCACACTCCACCCAGAACCCATCCAGATGCAAACGGTCAGCATGCACCACCAACCAGACACACCAATACACACAGCACACACACACAGACATCTCTCCTGCATCGCATCGCTAAATATTAGTTTAGTTTCTTCCCTTTTTTCTCTTCAGTCACGTCACGCAAAAAACACTTTCGGCTCTGTTCCAATCTTTTAAGACTTATTTTTACGCGATGTAGACAGCGACGACCCAGGACGAGGACGAGGACCAGGACACACGCAAGCACGGTGGACTTCAATGACTATAATGACGACCCATCCACTCTGCTGGTGTGGGGTTGACCACAGCAGCAATGTGTTTAGCATTAAAACCTTAATTAAGACGCATCTACAGAACCATTTTTATGTAGTCTACGGCATTTTAATTATACATACAAATTATAACAAAATCGAATTGTAACAACAAATGCAATGCAATGCATAAAGATAACGAATGAATGAATGAAACAAAATGTATAATTTTTTGTGTAACGTACTCGTGTAATTTACATTTTACAACAAAATCAAAGAAACACAAAAACAACTTTAAGGCATATAATATCAAGAATAAACTTTGAAATAGTAGACGAGCGATCATGCATCTGAATATAATATAAACATTGATGAAAAGGGATTATCCAGTCTGTTTGTATCTATGCGGGGGAGGTATTTGGCCGTGTGGGAAGCGATTTCCAGGAATATCACTTACACATAAACATGGTAATAGGAGAACTTGTAGACTCTATTGGGATGTGACTTGACTGAGTCAAATGACTGTTGTTTCGCTTTGCTGTTGTAATTTCCCATAAGTGAATGGCTACTTTTTACTGGTTTAGCGATTCGGGACTGCAAAAGATGCAATTCCAGAAAGATCATCACTGGAACACAGTGGCACAAGATTGAACCATTAGTTTACACTGCTTCAATTTTGCTTTCCCACAGATAGAGGGACACTTTAGGAATGGCTTCACTATGAGTTACTTTATCTCCCTTTCCACACCTTCAAAAAAACCCCCGTGTCTTATCATTGCTCAATAAAGAATGCCTTTTTTTATTATTATTGTTTTTCCATTTCTCACAAAACTTCTTACAAACACTTTTTCAGTTTTTAATTCGCTTTTGGACTTTTTGTATTCTTTATACATAAAGTTCTCTCTAATATGCATATGTGTGTGTATATGCGCGTGTATATATATTCTGGATCTGATATATATATATATATGTGTATAAATGTGTATATGCCAGCGCGTGTATATAATTGAATAAATGGAATTACTTTTTGCACTGCTTTTTTCAATTAACTTTTTTTTCGGACGCTCAACGAAAACGATACCAAACTACGAATAGGTGCCCGGGGGGTGGCGAACATAAAACATTTAACAAATTAAGTACGTAAAGAATACGACAAGAAAGTCTATATATAGATATACATACACATACATATAGTAGTAGTAGTTACATAAATTCAAAGAACGGCAATAAAACGTTTCAAATTGTTAAATTCTTTGGGGGGGGTTCACATTTTGGATGAAGCAGCGAAAGAGAGAGATAGTTAGGTAGATAGATAGAGAGAGCAGTGTTGGTCAGTGGTCAGCAGTGTTGTGCATGTTGGGTGTTGGTTAACGACAAAACAAAAGATACGCGCAAAAATGAAAATCTAAATACTAATCGGGAAGAACGTTAAATGCTAGGTTAAAAAGCAAACTAAGTAATTGAATTTCTGCTCCAGTGTCCCAGTAAGCCGTGCTCGCAGCCAATTTGGAGCCTGGACTATTGGATCCTCTACTCGCTAAACTAAGCAATACATTTTGTAATAGTAACTTTGTGTGTTCTCTTCCTTTTTGCGTGTGTGTGTGTTGTTTGGTTTTCTGTGTGTGTTTGTCAACAATTTCGAGAGGGCTGTTCCTCCGCACGTTCAATCATCCATCATCATCATCAATTTCCCGTCCAGACTTCTCTCTTAAATAGTTTTACTTTTGCAAAGACAATACTTTCGTTGGCGTTGTTTCTTCTAATTGTTGCTGGTTGTTGCCCGCTGTTGCTGTTGCTGCTGTTATTGTTATTGTCCTCCTCCTGGCGCAACGCCTTTTAGTAGCGATAATAATTGGGCTTGAAAGGACCGGCCTTGTTGAGGCCCATGTACTTGGCCTGCTCGTCGCTCAGCTCCGTCAGATGTGCATCGAATGTGGGCAAATGGAGGCTGGCCACATACTCATCCATCTTCTTGGGCAGCAAATAAACATCGGACTTGTAGCGGCCGGGCGGTGCATTGAACAGCTCAATGAGTGCCAGCGCCTGCGTCGCCGATGTGATGGACACCGCAAAGGAGGGAATGCTCGAACAGCTCAGATTCACCAGTCGCCCCTCGGCCAGCAGTATAATGTACTTGCCCTCCGGCCAAATAATGTGATCCACCTGCGAGCGCACCTTCTCCCAGTTGAGGTCCGGCGTGCGCAGCCCATTCACATCGATTTCCGTATTGGAGTGTCCCATATTGCTCACAATGCAGCCGCTCTTCATCTTGTCCATGTGCTCGCGCACCACCACGTTCTTGTTGCCGGTGGCAGTGACCACAATGTCCACATTGCGAATCACCTCGTTCAGCTTCACCACTCGGAAACCATCCATGCTGGCCTGCAGTGCGCATATCGGATCGATTTCTGTGATGTACACAATGCAGCCCTACAAAGAAACATCGCAAAAAGGTTGAAGAGGGCTTCTGGGGTAGTCTTTGCTGTGTCTGCTGCTCACCTGTCCCTTGAGTGCCTGGGCACAGCCCTTGCCCACATCACCATAGCCACAGACAACGACCTGCTTGCCGCCAAACATGACATCCGTGGAGCGTTTCAGGCTGTCCAATATCGACTCCTTGCAGCTGTAGAGGTTATCGAATTTGGTTTTGGTCACCGAATCGTTGACATTCATTGCGGGTACCGTCAGCTTCCCCGCCTTGGACAGCTGATAGAGGCGATGCACGCCAGTGACGCTTTCCTCCACAATGCCCTTGACGAGCTTGAACATTGTTGGATACTTCTTGAGCATCAGATGGGTGGCATCGCCGCCATCGTCCAGTATCATGTTGGGCTGCCAGTTCTCGGCATTCACACACCGATCGATGCACCACCAGAAATCCTCCTCCGTCTCACCGCGCCAGGCAAAAATGGGTATATTGGACTCGGCCAAAGCGGCGGCCACTTCGTTCTGCAGGGGAGAGAGAGAACGGAGTGATTAATCAGTTGGGGTCGTATATTTGGCTTTGTTTTGGGTTGGCTTGTGGGGTAGGGGAAATCAGTACGATTAGGAACTTATTTCCAGTCCATTGCTGCACCCTCTTTAAGCACGGGCACTTGTCTGATAAGCCCCGTACCACGGACAGAGGACAGGGGGGTCTGTGTGTGTTCTCTGATTCAGTGTGACAACGTGTCATGGCAGGTCTCGATAAAACAAAAAATAAACTAAAGCCTCGTAAAGCCAGTGGAAAACCTTGGCATGTCGGCTGGCGTTTCATTAGACGAACCATAAACTGGTTAGAGGCGGGGAGACTCGTGCTAATTGCATTGGCCACGGCATCAGGAGAGGCACCATCATCATGATGATGTTGGTGGGCCACCAGCCTTGATTTTGGAGATGTCTCTCTGTGAACATGGTACCCCCGCCTGGCGTTGTGTGACCCAATTCAGGGCACGTCAATTATCAGCAACGTCGCGTCATCGATTGCCAAACACTTGAGCCGCTGCGGCGGAGACCCATAGCCAGCACTTAATTGATTAACATGGCTTGATTGATCATTTGTTTGTGCTGCGCTTCGTTTTGCGTGACAACAATTGTCGCCACGCAAGAGCGGGCGAGGAAGAACTATGGGATATGTTGATCAAGTGAAGACTTCTACTCACTTGCGTGGAGTATATGTTGCAGGCAGCCCAGCGTACGCTGGCACCCAGCTCCACCAGGGTTTCAATGAGCACCGCCGTCTGGGCATTGATGTGTGTGCAGCCGACAATTTTGGCATCCTTCAGTGGCTTGTCCTCGGCGGCACGCTTGCGCAGCGCCATTATGCCGGGCATTTCCTGCTCGGCAATCTCGATCTCGCGGCGTCCAAACGCATGCTGGGCGGCAATGTTGCGCACACAAAAATCGGAGCTGCCTTTGGTGTTTTTTTGGACCTTCTCGCGGGGTGGCACATCATCCCCATCCTCGCTGCTGCCCGTGTACGAGGCCGAGCTGAAGGAGTCCGTGGAGGAGGCGCTCAGTGAGCGACTGCGATAGCGGCTGGTCTTCTTGAGAGCCGACGATTGCTTGGTGGGCGGTGGTGGCACCACAACGCTGGCATCCTGAGGTGGTACAACGGCCAGCTGCTGCTTATCGCCGCCACCGAAACCGGGATCCACCACCACCGTATCCGCCAGGTTGTTCATCATTTATAAATCCTCTGCTGCCGCTGCTGCTGCTGTTGTTATGTAAAAAACACAACTGGCCGCAGGATGTGTGTGAATGTGGGGGGGATGGATGTGCTATTCGAATCGCAGATAATTATCACGTGATACTCCAGCGGCTCTCTCTCTCTGTCTCTATGTGTGTGTCCCCAGTCGAGGCCGTCGCTTGTGTCAATTCACAATTTTAATTGTATTTTGTGTGCGTCTCCTTTGTTTCACCTCTCCGCTGACGCTGCTGCTGCTGCTTCTGCTGCTGCCGCTATTGTTTCTTCTTCTTCGCTCTCTCTACGCACGCCAGAGCATTTGGATGAATGTGAATGATGGGCTGGCGGTCGGAATGGGACTGGTCGAAGTGGTGTTGCGGTGTCAGTGTGTGTTCGAAATAAATAGGGATCGGTGATCGTTTAATTAGTTGATTTTTATCAAGAGAAAAGAGAACAAAACCGAAACGAAACAGTGTGACCGCGGATTCGTCGATGAAATATACCTTTTGACGCTGAGCATTTTACCGAAATATAGGTAGTCAATTGCAAAAATACCGTAAAAATAAAAAAAGCCCACTAAGAACTAAGCTTGAATTAAACATCCTAAAATAATACCCACCCACATAACATCTTCCTTTCCATTTACTCTATTTACAAAAGAACACACGCTATCTTGCACCTGAACTTCAAAGTTCTTAGTCTTCGTGCTTGTAAATAAATATCCACTGGTTGACAATGGGTTAAACGTTCTCTGTCCATGATAGAAAAGCTAATTTCTTGCTTTTAATATTCTGCTGAATATTACTGGCTAGCTAGAAATCTCAGCACTAATGATGTAATTTAATTCGATTAAAGAATCAATTTTCTACAAGATTAGCTTATTTAAAATACACCCTTTTATTGGGTTGTATGCGAAATGAAGGTAAAACAAATGAGGTCATCAATGGAAAACCCATAAAACGTAAGGGGGAATGAAATATCACGTCATGAGACAACTTGTTGATTTTCAACAATGGACAACAAATGGACATTTTTATACCCTATTTCCTTTCAAAATATTCACATTTTATTCAACAAAATAGGTAACACGTAGCAAAGTAAATCCCCCTCCACTCCACTACATTTGGTCCTCCAGGTAACCGCACAGCTCGTAGTCATCTCCAGTCGTGACCAAACGCGCCTCCGTCTGCAGTCCCGCCTTGTAGGACTGCCGCTTGTCCACCAGTCTCGAGAGATTCTCCACGGCCAGGGGCCCCTGCTTGGCGTGCTTCTTGATGAAATCCGCCACGAGATGCTTGTCCACGACGGACATCTCCAGGATGTGATTCCAGGCGAGCAGCGCCAGCGGTCGTTCCGGCGACAGCGACTGCGAGGGCGAGATGAGGTGGCGATACAGACAACCGCCGACAATCTGCTGCAACTGATCCACCTGGCCCAGGAAGGCACAGGGATGGTACAGCATAACAATGGCACCCTCGGCGAGATTCCTCATGTATCGCTGTGGCGGCAGGTACGAGTAGGTGCCGTACTCGGCGGGTAACGGACGGAAGGGGCCACTGCGAATGAAATGGAATTAAAATGAAAAGGAAACTCTTGGGTCTTTGATTCCTACTTGGTTGGTGGCAGATGCGTGTACTCGATGGACACGTTCAGGCACTTGGATGGCGGCATATAGGCACTGGGCAGGAAGTGCTCCGTGAGCAGCGCCTCCCTGGACATGTTCGGATCGTAGATGCTGCGATTGCTGCTGATGCACAGGACATTGAAGCTCTGGCGCACATCATTTGGATCATAATCCACGGACAGGTTGCTCTAAAATAAACAAAGATGAGTCATGCCTCAAAGGGGGTAATCCCACCTCATCCACTTACCATTCCGTCATCACAGTTGATTTCTTTTGAGGGTTTCTCTGCCTTCTGCTGATGTTTGTGTGGCTCCTGGGGGAACCATTTGCCATTCCAGCCGTCTGCAGATGGCTCCTCCGGTGCCGCTGATGTGCTCGCCGTTTGACTTTTGATCACATGCGGTTCTCCCGGTGCATAGGGGAACCACTTGCCTGTCCAATCATCAGAGGTGGTGGCTGTTGTGTTCGTCTCAGGTACACGTTGCACTTTCGGAATGTGAGGCTCTCCGGGAGCGTAAGGAAACCATTTGCCATGCCAGTCGTCCAAATCAAATGTCGGCTCCAGCAGATTAGCCTGCGCCTTCTTGATGGACTTGGCCTGGCATGTGGCAAGGATAAGGCACAAAACGGTCAATGAATGCAAAAGAAACATAACAATTGCAACGGAAACAAACAAAAGAGCAGCAAAACAAAAGATAATAATATAATTAAGAACTTTTCTGGGGGCAACAGCTGTGGGGGATAAGGGCATTTTACAGCACTGCTCAGGTCACGACTTTGCACAGGGTATCAACAGGTGGATTAGGATTTTGAATGGAAATGTTTTAAGCTAAAATATGGAAATATTTTAATAATTAAATATTAAAATACATAAATAGATGACACGTTTCACATCAAAAGCCAACAAACTATTTTTATAAGATATACGAGGAAATAATATAAGGGCGAGTTATGAAATCACGACTTAAAGCAGGGTGTCAACAGGTTAATATAATACTGCAAAATAAGGTGAAAAATACTGTATTCGGTATTTCCAACACGACTCTGACCGTGATTTATATCGAATGGTAAATAATCGATGGCCGCCCATCACTGACAACAAAACAAGAAGCTGCCTCGGGTGTTGGTGATTTTTTAAACACATTTTTCGTACACTTGCGAGCTGCTAAGGCTCTCTTTTATTGCAGCCACCCTGACCCAGATGAACAATAATCCCAAATCAACATTAAGATGCAAGTGATTTGCGCAGCAAAGCCAGTTATCGCTACAAAACTTCCGCTGTGATTTCCCATTTCCGTCTTTGGCGACGACGAACAATAACAAAGGTCTCACTCTGACTGCGTGTGCGTGTGTGGTTGTTGTTGGACTGGACTGAAAAAAAATACAACGCAGAAGGGCAAACCACAAACAACAACGAGTCAGCGATCATCAGTCAGCCACCATGTCGTGGTTCAATCCGTGGGATGGGCTGAAAACAAAGATGTGCCGATACCTGCTCCAGCGATATTTGGGTCAATTCTTTGAGAATAATCTGAATTTGGAGCAGCTGAAGGTGGACCTGTACAATGGCAGGGCGGTGGTGGAGAATATATCGCTCAAGGTGAACGCCTTCAATGATCTGTTCGAGGATCAGGGCTGGGCCTTTGAGGTGGTATCCGGACACATTGGCTGCCTGACGGTGGCCGTGCCCTGGAATGCTCTCATGACCAACGACAGCTCGCTGGAGATCTCCAACCTGACGATAACGCTGCGTCCGGTGACACGCTTTCAGAGCGGCACAACCATGCTGGAGTCCATGTGGTCATCGGTGAGCAGTTCCATGCAAATGGCCGAGGAGTGCATGAAGCAGGTGGACGATGATGTGCCATTTCTCAACCACAACAACGCGCTCATTGGGCTCGAGAAGTTTGCAGAGACGATCGACAATGTGCTGAATCGCATCAAGGCCAAGCTGACGAATACAACGCTGAACATTGAGTACCTGCTGCCGCACTCGGACAGGAAGCTGGTGATGTCCTTCCAGGCCAGTCATGTGGATTACATGAACAAAACGGGCTACGAGATGCCCCATCAGAATGGCGGGGATATGAGTGGCAGCCAAACGGCTGCGGAGGATGACGAGGAGAGCATCATCTCCAATTTCAATACGCTGCCGATGATCGCCAAGCATAATCTGGTGATTGAGGGACTGACCATACACACCTCCGAGGTGCTGGACATTGACAGGCACATCCATTCGGTGAGCGGACCCATGCAGTACGAGCAGCTCTGCAAGATTGTCGAGCTGAAAGGATCGCAAAACATTCAAATCAACATCAAGCAAACGGAGAACATTGTGGGCCCGAAAGTGAATCTGGAGATCATACTGGATGACATCTACTTTATACTCAGTCCGCGGCAGATTCACCTGCTCGTGGAGATCTCCAAGGGCTTCAGCAACAACGAACGGCCCAAGGATACGCTGCGCAAGACGCGCGGCAAGAGCATCAAGTCCACGACGCCGCCGAGCGAGTATCAGCAGCACTGCGAGCCCACCAAAATGACGGGCATACTCGGGCAGAATGCCGACTGGTCCACCGAGCCCACAGAGTACTCCAGCTATGGCGGCCATGAGCCAACAGGCGCCAGCAGGAGCGTCTACTCGCGGAATGCGCAGCGCAAAATGTGCGATTCAGCCTCCAGCATGGTGACCTCCTGCAGCAATGTCCCACAGGAGCTGGGCTACACGGAAAAGTCCGGCGAGATACTCAAGTTTAAGATACAAATCTCGCAGGTCTTTGGCATCTCGCTGCACAATGATATATTGATCCAGAACACGGCCAGCATTGACAGCTACACGCGCGTGTTTGACAGCGCCAGCTACCAGAGTTACGCGCAGACCGCGCAACAGTTTTTCCAGCAGAACACGCAAACGTCGAACCATCTGCCCATGGAGAATCTCAACTACTTGCTGGTGAAGGCAGCGCCGATAATTGTGAGCGGTAGCCAGCAGCGCTACTTCCAGGAGCTCACCTCGAAGACCACACTCTCGGCCACGGCTGTGGACATTTGCGAGGTGCTGGACAATGCCATCGATCATCTCATCCAGTTTGATCGGCAGCGCAACTGCCCCGATGGCTATCACATACGCCCGGAGATTGTGCTGAATCAGAGCTCGTCGTTTCTGTTCAAGCAGAACCATAATCGTTGCACCAACAAGATCGAGTGCATCTTCGATGAGTGCACCGCGGAGTTGGACATTTCGATCTACGATCGATTGGGCGCACTCTTCGGGCAGTCGCCCTTTGCACAGAGCTCTGCGGGGGAGCCCGAGAACTACCCAGAGGATGGCAGTCTGACGGAGGTGCAAGTGAAATGCGAGAACTTGCGGCTGCACCTGCGTTTCCCAGTGGTCGATGGGCGTGCGGCCAACGATCCGCACAAGCTGCCCTGGTGGAAGAAGAATGTGCGGCAGGATTTCCTGTCCCTGGAGTTTCGCAGCCTGTTGATTGCCTCGCGCACACACATCAGCATCATGGCGGAGGAGCTGGACGCCTTCTACTGCGATGCGGAGAAACAGAGCGCCATTGCGCTGCTCAAGTGTCAGCAGAAGAACAACAAGAAGATCCAAATCGATGTGCTGCAGCCGCGGGAGAACAACAACGACAACCGCACGACGGACAACAACAAGAAGCCCAAGCGACGCTCCCCGTTCAGCTCCAAGTGCACCTTTGGCTACACCACCAATGTGGAGGGACTCGATGGTTGTGTGGATAAAACGGACTCGCTGCTGCCGGGCGAAACGGAGGAGATCAATGACTTTTGCCAGAGCTGCTCGCAATCCTCGAAGCTCAAGGTGGCGGTTTATGTGCCCCTCATCAAGGTCGTGCTGGAGTCCAAGCAGATGTACGAATTGATTTACAATCGCCTCAATGGGGATCTGTTTATGTGGGAGCCACGTTCGCCGCACTACGATTACCAGGGGGAGGAGCAGCGGGAGCACAACGAAAGAGAGTCGGAGGAGGAGGAACAGGCCGACCAAGAGGAATATGAGAAGCACAAATATGACCGGAGTGTCCTGCTCAGCACCAGTGCCATGGAGAGCAGCATTTACTTTTCCATGGCCGAGAATACGCTGCCCAAATCGCATGCCAAACCAAATCCCAGTGCCCAAGCCCAGCCGCCCAACGAGGAGGCCTTCTCCTTTGAGCTCTTTGTGGCTGAGGGTTCGCTGATATTATTCTCACACTTTGTCGAGCCCGAGACGCAGCAGCGAACAGCGCAATGTGGCAAGTTTCAGGTGAACATCAAGGAGTTCAAGCTCTTCACGGTCAATGGACTGAACAACGATCAGAATCGCAGCTACTTTTGCATACAACTAAGCCACGTGGAGGCGCTGCATTGTGGCAACACGCAGCAGGATTTGCAGCTCGCTTGGAGCGACCATCCCGATGGCAGTCTGCAGCCCACAATCTACAATTTCGGCCAGCAGCAGCATCAACAGATCAACCAGAAGCGCCAGGAGGTGCTCTCGGTGGTGGCAGAGATCAAGAAGCAGCCGGACAAACGCATCAAACGCATGAAGATGTCGTTTGGCATCAATGGAGCCACGCTGCAGCATCATCCCACCAGCTCGGAGCACAATTGGCTGAATCAGCTGCTGGACTTTATGGACGTCACCGATTTCCCCATCGAGGCGTATGTGCCGTTTGCCCTCGTCTCCGAGATTCAGCTGCATGTGTGGAATGCGGCCATTGACTATCGGCCCAAGTACTTTCCCCATCGCGCGCTCATCGACATTGGCTACTGCACGCTGAGCAGCAACATCATTTCCTCGATGAGCGGCTGCACGTTGCGTGTGATTGGCGAGGACTGCGTGCTCAGTTTGGGCTCCAGCGACAGCCTCATACCCGTGCTCAATGTGGGTCTGCTGAACATCTCCTTCCGCCTCAACGAGGATGACAAACAGCAGCCGCGAGTGGATCTGCGCTCCTCCATACACGACATGCACCTGAAGACCTGCTACGACTCAGCGGCTGCGCTGGCCCAACTCATTGGCTATGTGGCCAGCGACAAGGATCTCATTTCGCCCGAGGAGAGCGCACACGAAGACGAGCACGATCAGAGCAAGTTTGTGGAGCCCAAGGCCAGCGAGGAGGATCAACTGTGCGACGATCAGACGCAGGATCATGTGAATAAACTAATGGCCGATGCCGTCATGGATGTGGAATGTACGCCCGGACCCAGACACAACAAACTCGCAGGCAAGGAGGAGGGCATCGAGATCTTCTACTTTCCCGACGAACCCAAAGACAAGGCAGAGCAGCAGCGACAGAAGAACAAGCAGAAAGCCAGCTCCACGCCCGCGAAGAAGCAAAAGGAACCCGGCGACATGCAGAGCATATCCCTGATTGTGGAGAGCTCCCCCTCAGAGATCTGCAACATTGTAGACTTTGAATCGAACGTCATGCTGCAGTCGTACTACAATCAGACTCTGGAGCAGCCGCTGCAGCAGGTGCAGCAGGAACTGGGCGATGTGCTGCCACCGCTGATGGAGGAGCGCGACTTTGACATCATACACGACGATGAGATCTCGCGCATGGATAAGTTTGGCGTGAAGCAGATCTACGTGTCCGAGGATCCCCTGCAGATTGTGGACAATCATTTTTGTTTGCCACACGAGAAGGTTGATCTGTTGCGGCCGCCAGCGAACTTTCCCATTGCCGAGAGCAGCTACACGCTGTGCGAGATGACGTTCACGTGGCATCTGTACGGCGGCAGGGATTTTCCGGAACACACGACAAGCGACAGCAGCAAAAAGAAGATCCCCTTGAACCCTGGCTACGGCCACATGTCGGACACGTACAAGTACGGCGTATCCCAGCCGCAGGGCGAGCAAAAGGCCACGAAGAAGGGCGCAGCAGGGCTGCCCAAGGAGCCAAAGGGTTCGCGCAGGAATCTGGATGTGCTGGTGGAGATCCAACTGTCGAAGATTCGCTTCTCCTACGAGGCTTATCCGCTCAGCTCCATCTACTCGTCGCGGCAGGTGCTGCTCGTGTCGGATATTGAGATTCGCGACCGTCTGCGCTCCTCGGACATCAACAAGTTCCTGTATCATCCGAACAGCAGCAACATATCCCGCCGACCCGACGAGAATATGGTCATTGTGAAGGCGCTGAATGTGCGCCCGAATCCACAGAAGAGCACCGCCGAGGAGTGCTCGCTGCGCGTGTCCATTCTGCCCATTAAACTGAACATTGATCAGGATACGCTGCTCTTTCTGGAGGACTTCTTTTCGGCACTGTTCAAGAACTCCTCCGGCGGTGGCAGTGCCCCAGAAAATGCCAAAACGGACGCCAATGCCGCCTGCGATATGCCCGTAATGTCGGTGAGCAAAATGTCTGATGCGCTGCAGGATCTGGAGGCGAGGGAGATTGTAGAGCGGAATCTTGATGTGCTCATCGATGAGGGCAAAGACACCACGGCCGAGCTGGAGGATGATCCGCTGGGTGGCGAGTCGGCGCCTGTTTACTTCCGTGAGGTGATCTTCAGCCCCGCTTTGCCCATCTGCTTCGACTACCATGGCCGTAGGATTGAGCTCTCGCGCGGTCCCATCACCGGCCTCATTATGGGCCTGGCACAGCTCCAGGGTTCGGGCATTTGTCTGCGGGAGATTGTCAACCGTCGCGGCATTCTCGGCTGGAACAAGCTGTGCGAGTTTCTCTGCAAGGAGTGGCTGAAGGACATCAAGCGCAATCAACTGCCGAATATTCTGAGCGGCATTGGCCCCACCAATGCGGTGCTGCAGCTGTTCCAGGGCGTCTACGACCTCTTCCGGCTGCCCATCGAGCAGTACAACAAGGACGGGCGCATCATACGCGGCTTCCAGCTGGGCGCCCAGAGTTTCACGGCACGCACAGCGCTCGCAGCGCTGGAGATCACGTCGCGGATTATCCACCTGCTGCAGTTCACGGCGGAGACCACCTTCGATATGCTCTCGGCGGGTCCATCCCTGAAGAAACGCCACACGAAGCGCGGCAAGAAGAAGCGTCAGGGCAGGCCCAAGGATCTGCGCGAGGGTGTGGCCAATGCCTACACCATCGTCAAGGAGGGCATCAACGATTCGGCCAACACGCTGATCGAGGCTGCCATGACGGAGCACGACCAGAAGGGCTACAGCGGTGCCGTGGGCGCTGTTGTGCGGCAAATCCCCCAACTGGTTGTCTGCCCCGCCGTGCTCGCCACGCAGGCCACAACGAACATACTGGGCGGGGCCAAGAGCTCCCTGGTGCCGGAGGCGAAGCTCGAGGCACGTGACAAGTGGAAGCACGAAATCCACTAAAAGGATTCAAACAAAATGTTAAACTTAAGATTAAGATTCTACTTTTTAATTTCGGGGCACACACACACACACACACACACACATATATCGCATAAATCAGAGTTATATATTTTATATTTTTTATTATTTTTACTACTAAAAACAAATATATACAAAACGTGTAAATAAAGTGTAACAAGCAACATATTTTGGAGGGGATCTCTCGACGAGGACAATGCTTTAAACGGACACGAGATCTCTTCATAAGGGACAAGAAATCTTTATAGAAGTTAGAAGGGATTTTTACTTCTTTTTTTAATGCATCATTATAATAATATTGTAAAGGTTTTAATCTTTATCTTTTGATTTCCATGTGGTTTGATAATTTACTTAATAAATGTATAGCAAAATGGAAAGTATGAAATGTTTAATGGGTTTTCAAAGGGGAAATTTGTGAGGGATAAGGGAGTTAATTACAAGAGGCACGAGCTCTGTGTTAACATTGTTTTTAAAGACTTTTCTAATAATTGCAACGATTTTAGAGCTCTCTTTCATTTATGTTAAAAAAATATTCTTCATTTGATAGCTTTGGATTTCTTTTTCATCTATAACGTTTACTTAGTTTTCTTTTTCAAATCTTTTTCGATGTAACAAGGAATAAAATGTATACTTAAAAAATCTCCTAATTTGAATGTAGAATATTCTTTATACACATATTTCCTCATTTCTTAGTTTTCCCCACATTTTGTTATAGTTTTCGGCTTGTCTTTCATTTCTATATCTCCGATTTTTCTTATACATTTTCGTTTTGTCTTTTATTTTTGGTGGCAAAATTTGGTTCACAGTTTAACGCTTTTTTTTTTAAAACAACTTGGAGTGTGCTTTACAGGTAGAAGTAGACATACATATACAAAATACAATAGATATATAAAGATATACAAAAAAGAAAATGTACCCTGGTAACACGGATAAAATCCACAACAGCAACAAACAAAAAAAAACAGATGAACGGCGGTCGTCGTCCGCGCTTTAGAAGCAGCCGGACACAGGCAGCTGCGGTGGTTGGCTGCCATTCACTGTAACCTTAAGTCGTTTGCCACTGAAAGAAGCAAACAATTCGGATTAATAAGGGATAGGATTAGGATTGTATGAATGATTCACCTTCAGCGTGGTCTGCCCCTGGCCTTGGCGTTCCGCCTCAGCTTCGCGTCGTTCCTGCTCCAGCGCCCTTTGCTGCTGTCTGCGTACGTTCTCAGGATTTCTGATTCCACGGGATTCGTTCTCCTGGCGACGCTTTTCTGCCGCTTCCAACTGCTGCTGACGCCGCTCCTCCTGCAAAGAATCGTTTCAAAATGGTCTGCACAGCGCTTCCAGCTCATTCTCTTGTCCTACCGGCGATGGCATCAGATTGGTTTCCTCGGCACTGTTGCCGCAGCAAGATAGGCACCCGCCCATGTCTGTTTTGAAGTCGTTATTTAAATGGCCAAAAAATAGGGCTTCTCTTCCTCCCTTGTGTTGTTTTTGCGTTGTTCTTTTTTTTTCGCCTTCTTCTACGCTTTGTTTTGGTGTGTCATTTCGAGCAGCTGACTGCTGGTATATTTTTGAGGGCCTTGCGGTATATTTATCGATAAGTCCGCGGTTACACTGGTATCTTGCCTCAAAAGAACTTAAACTTTGCGGAAAACAAAACAGTTTATGTTAAAAAAATATTTCGTGTAATAATTGGATTAATTAGTTTATCCGAGATCTCCTTTGTTCTCTTATTTGATATTGTGCGTGTGTTAGTAGAAGTGAGCGCACATTGCTCCGTTTCCGTGTGTGTGTGTGCTTAGGTGCAAATTAAGATAAAACTTATCATCGACGCTTAATTACTAAATCGTTTGGAGACCCTTTCAAAAAATAATTTAAAATGTTGGATGTGCCCCATGAAGGAAAGGTGAGTTGTTTTGGGTCAACATTATGTCCGCCCTCGCGCTCTCCTCTCGCTCTCTTCTCCACTCTACTGCGCTTGTTTGGGAGAGTGCATTTCTGCATTCCAGCGAATGCAACAAATTTTGCCGGTTCCAGGGGCTCTATTTATAGGCACCTCTCTTCTCCAGATATCAGGTAACGGTGCCCTTTTGACTCGGCGAGCGACTTTCTGACTGGTTTTGTCTCCCCTTTTATGAGACTCTTGCATTTGCTTAGCGTTAACCTTCAAGTGACCTCCCTTTAGCCGCGACGCCAAGTGCTGGCATGTGTCGCACAGCTGTGTCTCCGACATGGGGTGTGTATGCACGCAAGTGTGTCTGTGTGGTTTTTTGGGGGGCCAAACCGTTATGACTCGAGCATAATTGTAGAAAAATATTATTATACATTCATAATACGATTGGCTATGTCTTATCAATTGGCCCCCAAAAGACAATATAATCGGTAGTATTTATTTACGGTGCTGATAACTCCTTCTGATACGATAGACTAGCGGACTAGACTGTTTAGCAGTTCCGTTAGCGTTCTTTCCATTCGCGTGTGATGATAAGTGCCCGCAGATATTGGCTCTCACTCCCACTCCTTATGCCGCTGATTACATTTCATACTCGCATGCTGCTTCTTCATATTTATTTTCCTTCCTCTTAAGCTTCATCTTCGTGCTGTTCTCCTTCCACTTGACCACTACGTGCCCTCTCTTATCTCGGCTGCTTTGCTCATTAAGTGCTGGCCGGCTCGAAGGTATAAAAGTTCAAAGGTTTGGCGCTTGGACTCTCTGAGTACACTAATTGGTTTGCCGTTGCATATGCCCAACGGTTTATGATAATTGCTTGGCCGAAGCCTTACCTTACCTCACAATATATCTTGGCCGGCGCTCAGTTGCTTTTGTTATTTTGGTTTTTTTTTGTTTTGCTCAGCACTTGAAACACACACGCACGCACACACACACAGTCAAACAAAAAAAGCAGCTTGCTATCACTTGTTGCTTTTGTCGCGTCCATCGCAGTCGCTGTTTCTGCTGCTGCTGCTGCTGTTTCTGCCGCTGTTTTTGCCGCCCGTACGTACGCGTTTTGAAAAATTCCGTATTGAAATTGAAATTCAAATGGAACCCTAGCTTTATTTTCAATTGCACACTCGACCAGCTCGCTTCGTTCTGTCGTGCTGTTCCTCTGCTGTTTTCTGTTCTCCCCGCTGTTTTCCCGCTCAACTTTCCAGCGACAATAAACGCGCGCGCGTTTCTCAAGTGAAAAAATTAAAACAATTAACAAAGAAATTTAACAAAATTAACCCCTATTCTTATTCGCGCAAGTGTTTCTTTTGGAATTGTTTACAATGACATCTGGCATCAGGCCCATTGATGTTTTGCTTCAGCGTGCCGGTGTAAGTTCTCAAAGTCGAGCCCGTAACACTCTTCGTAAGACGATATTTGGGCCAAGTTCGAGACGTCAATGAGCCACATAATCGTTTAAGTGTAAACTGTTTTTAAGTGCTTATCGAACGAATTTGATTTAAAAGAAACAGTTTTTCGATAGAAAAGCGAAATTTCCGGCTAAGAGCAATGTTTTTAGAGGAAGGTTTTGGGACTACGACAGACCTATGTAGATTCTGGGAAACTTATCAAAAAAGGAAGACGACTCTCTTTGATGATTGTTCACTGATTTTGTTCTTTGAAACCATGCAAACAATGTTTGTCGTCTAAATTTCCGTTGTAAGAATTATGTGTTTCTGTAAGCAGTGAGATACAGTAATGACTTGCCCTGCCTCTTAGTTCGTATCTTATCTCCAGGCAGACAAAGAGAACACAAAAAAAATCGCATAATTTACTTTAATTACCGGATCCCCAGACGTGTGTGTGTCGTGTGTTTTAGAGGGGCTGGTTGGTTGGTAACCTGCCGAAACAGCTGTGTTTTCCAACTCGGAAATGATTTTTGGGGATCAACAACCACACGGTTGCTTGATAATGGAATGCACAAGAGGCACCACAAAGGCAGTGAGACAGTGACAGAGGGTAGCAGTAGCATCATTCGTTGGACAATTATCTTGAGCATGTTTTGACCTTGTCGAAGTTCAAACACCTGCCCTCTGACACCGTCTTATCGCACAGATTGCTCATCATCAGCACCATTGTTGGATGTTAATAAAAATAAGCCCCATGCAATCGTCTGCCATCTTGGGCGCCATAGGCGTGGCACTTGTTTTTCACTACACTCCATTAATTTGCGTAATCATTTCATTAAACAAAAACGAAAAACGATTGCAGCAATCTTTTTGTTTTATGTTTGCACAATTCGATTGCATTTTTTGCCCACTCTGATTGACTGATTGACAGACGACACGGGGACAGGCCTCAATCGAAATATTCGCCAAAAATAAGTGCGAGCTATTTTCAGACAAAATTGTTTGGTTATCTTGGGAGTTGTGTGTATTTCTCTGTCAAATATGTAGATATTGGGGTAACCTTGTGGGTGAAGTTCAAGGTCGCACCAACTATAAGTATATGTACCCATACTTATACAACGACAAACTGCTGTCAATATGCTTTTTTATGGATTGCATGTCTTATGAAATAACTATCATTAATGGCTGGAGGTCACAAATGTGTGAGCATGCGTTGGTTGGGTAAGGTTATGGCTAGAACTTGGCACTAGTAATGGTATTCTTCTCTTTGTTCTAACATGAAATGAAACGCCAAACGAAATGAAATTCATGAAATACATATGTTTGATCTTATCGATGATATTTTGATTGCCTCACGCAGACGCAGATAGGGCAGGGCGTATACGTGACGTAAAAATATCACCCTGATTATGGCGCTTTTAGATTACACATTTAGGAGCTCACCTCATAACTAGCGAAATTATTCAAGGTAATGTGAGGGAGTGATTGAGATTAGCTATCACATCCCCCAAAGCTAAATGTTACACAAGGAAATTGCACCAGACTAGAGGTCGTTTCATGGTACATTACGCCAGACTCTCTGCTCTGGAAAACTAATTACGCCTGAGGATCCGGACGGGCTTATCTCTGGGATCATCCCGCAAACAAATGTTCGAATGTCAAACTCATAATATAAATAGCTAAATAGTCGGGGGATTTATTGATTAGAGCCAAAAGGTTGCCCTTGTTTTGATTTTCTAAAATTAATACTCATTCGTCGTTGCATTCCTGGGGCATGTGTCATTGAAGCGCGTCTCGCAGCCGGCACTGTGCTCCCTGAAGTCCTTCAGGCTGGGCAGATACTTGAAGAATATTCCCTTGTTGAAGTAGCTTTGATTATCCTGCTCCTCTGGCAGCTCGGGCTCCCCAGCCAAACGCTTCTGCAGGGAGTTCTGCATGCCCCAAATGATGGGCTTGCTCTTGCACATGAGCATTTTCAGGCAGCCGGCCTCGTGGCCCATCTCTCGGTCCTCCTTCGACTCGATCATGTCCAGTATTTGTTCGGGCAGATCCTTATCCATGATGCGATCCAGCAAACGTTTGCTGTGCGCCCCCGGTCGCTGGAGGAACCAATCTATGGGCGAACCCAGAGACAAGTCACGCGGCTGATGATCGTTTGGTTCGTACAGCGCCTCAGGTCCCTCGAAGGCCGCTCCGGCATTGGCGACATTTCCTCCACCCCTTGTGGCCTGCATCAACGTGCTGCCAATCTGCCAATCAATTTGAAAAATTATCAAAAAACTGTACAAACATTCGCAGAAAACAACAAAAAGAAATTGATTGTGTTCAAACATTACGTTTTGGTACATTTTGAGGGAAATTAAATGTTCTCAAACTTTAAAGTTTGCTACTTTCTGAGAATGTCTAACCTTATCAAACATATACCTACCGCCTGGGCAATCATGATGAGTGCATTAAGTGCCAGAGCGCCCAGTTTGCGGGCATCAAAGCCCACCATTCGCAACATATTTGTCAGCATTTGTCCGCTATCAAAGTTGGCCAGAAACGGTGGAGGCCTGCGAGTATTGTCCTCCTCCTGTGGCGGCTCCTCCTGGGCATTCTCTGGCTCCGGCTGCTGCTCCGATTGATCCTCCTGCTGATAGTCTGGCGGCTGAAAGCCGTGCTGTAGGATGTTCATCAAACCAGAAGGCTTTCCCCGGGAGAAGGCTTGGGCCACCAGATTGGCCACATCGGCGGCCGTATTAATGCCAAACATTTGTCCGGCCATCTTCAAGCCATCGCCCAAGTTATCCATGACTGTGCTGGCAGAGAGGGCCTCCTTGGCGCCCACATACAGCAGAAGGCACAAAAATAGCCAGCGACTTGTCATCGCGAAGTTTCAGGGAATACTGCTGTGAGGTCTTTAGCAGCGCCATCGTCTGGATGAGGGAGCACAAGCTCTAATTGGAGTCTTACGAAAGCCACTGAATTTTCCTCTATATTTTTGTCACTTGACTGCCTGTCGATGCGCTTTGCTGCCTGCCTTAAGCGATTTGTCACGAAAGTTTCGCCAAGTGTAAACAACTTTACTTTGATATATTTCTTTGCAGGTGCGTGGCCACCAGCGTGTGCCCTCCGATTCGAAGGAGTTCCATGAGGTGACCAAGCGGGATGCACTGCGGCTGCTGGAGAACGATGTCGATCGTCTGCTGCAGACAACGGAGGAGGTGCGGCGGCCAGCCCTGAAGGCGGAGATGGGACGCTTTGCGGATCTCTTTGGACGTTTTCTGCAGGAGGGTAAGTTGAGGCAAGAGAACACCCCTTTGATTAACTTGCTAATGCTTTTGTGCCTTGCAGAGGGTCCCGCTTTGGACTGGAACAAGATTCAGAAGCTGCCCGAGAATGCTGTGATGAATTATTCGAACCTCAAGTCGCCCAAGAATGAGCAGGTATGCAGCTGGCAGCCAAGGATTGAGTCCACTCTTTCCCCCACTCCATGAATCTCCCTCACAGAAAACAAAGAAAACAAAACGGATTAAGAAAATGTGTTAATTTTTTGTTTAATTTGCATATTTTTCATGTTCTTTGATTTCGAATACTGATTATGAATACCCATTGTTGCCCTCATAAACTGCGGCGCAATTCTCTGGCTAATAACTGGCCACAAACACACAATCACACATATATATATATATTGTTTATATATGTTTCAATAGAATGAGGTAAAAGCGTTAAACTTTATCCTTAAACAAAACCTCCTCTCTACGCTTCGCTCTACTATTTCTCTCTGTACTTGGAGCACTGCTCGAACGAAAACTAACTCTTATTGGGCTTTTGGACGCTTACTTAGTTGTTGATTATATTCCTTTAGTTTAGTTATTTGTAACTAGAACACGCTGTAGTACTAAACCCTAATGAAATTCGGCGCTCACTGCAGCTTAACCCAATTCCTTTTTGCTCTCTAACACAAGCCATGCCTCTCTATCTATGTTTCTGCAACTAATGATTCATTGGTGACTCCCTTAGATACGCAATATGCTGGACAAATTGGTGGTCATTAAGCTGAATGGTGGTCTGGGCACCTCCATGGGCTGCCATGGACCCAAGAGTGTCATACCTGTGCGCTCCGATTTGACCTTCTTGGATCTGACGGTGCAGCAGATCGAGCATCTGAACAAGACGTACGATGCCAACGTGCCGCTGGTGCTGATGAATTCCTTCAACACCGACGAGGACACCGAGAAGATTGTTCGCAAATACAAGGGTTTCCGCGTGCAGATACACACCTTCAATCAGAGCTGCTTTCCGCGCATCAGTCGCGAGCATTTCCTGCCCGTGGCCAAGGACTTTGATGTGGAGAAGGATATGGAGGCGTAAGTTTACTCTTTAGACTCCAATTTGTAGTACGTTTTACTCAGGCAACTCCTTCTTCTCCCTTTTAGTTGGTACCCACCTGGCCACGGTGACTTTTACGATACTTTCCGCAACTCTGGGCTGCTGAAGAAGTTCATTGAGGAGGGCCGCGAATACTGTTTCCTCTCCAACATTGACAATCTGGGCGCCACCGTGGATCTGAATATACTCAATAAGCTGGTGGGCGAGGAGCGGGCCACCACCCCCGTGGAATTTGTCATGGAAGTTACCGACAAGACGCGCGCTGATGTCAAGGTGCGTACCGATAATGGAATGTTGTGTATAAATGACTAATCTTCCATCTGTTTTTCCCCTCCAGGGTGGCACTCTCATTCAGTTTGAGAACAAGCTGCGGCTGCTGGAAATCGCTCAAGTGCCGCCAGAGCATGTGGATGACTTTAAGTCGGTGAAGACCTTCAAGTTCTTCAACACCAACAACATTTGGGCCAATCTAGCATGTATGTCAAACCATTTATCTCTTCAAATATCACTGCCTAAAATGCTGCTTTGTTTCTTTCCCGTGTGCAGCCATCGAGCGTGTCTTGCGTGAGCGCACCTTGAGCATGGAAATTATTGTCAACAACAAAACGCTGGAGACGGGTCTGCGTGTCATTCAGCTGGAAACGGCTGTGGGCTCGGCCATGAAGTGCTTTGATGGCGCCATTGGCATCAATGTGCCTCGCTCGCGCTTCTTGCCCGTGAAGAAATCCTCCGATTTGCTGCTGGTCATGTCTAATCTCTACACGCTGAAGAATGGCAGCCTGGTGATGTCGCCGCAGCGCATGTTCCCCACCACGCCGCTGGTGAAGCTTGGCGAGAATCACTTCTCCAAGGTGAAGGAGTTTCTGGGTCGCTTTGCCAACATACCCGACATTATCGAGCTGGATCACTTGACGGTCAGTGGTGATGTTACCTTTGGCCGTGGTGTTTCTTTGAGGGTAAGTTTTGAGAGAGAAAATGCTTTGGCTTATCCTTGACTTATTTGTGTTCAATTTAATCCTTTAGGGCACTGTGATTATCATTGCCAATCATGGAGATCGTATTGATATACCCGCCGGCGCCATACTGGAGAACAAAATTGTGTCTGGCAACATGCGCATTCTGGACCATTAATCGAACCTCTAACCTGGCAATTGGTTGTGCAATTGGATGCTGTTCTGTCTCATTATATATGTAGTGTAATTTACTAAGTTTTATGTAGTAGTAGGCTGCCCGTTCCCTGTTTCAAATTTACGAATCACGAATTTCACTTGTTAGCCAAATTGTTGTGCAAGCACAAAGTGTGTGTCTGCCCTGACCTGTCCTGCCCTGCCAGTCGATCGTTCTGTATATATCGTTAAGCTAAAGCTAAAGTTTTACAAAAATCTGCTTGCAAAAATGTTAGAAATGTTAGTCAAAAAGTTCAAACGAGAAGCTGTTAAACACTCATTAAAGGCATGTTTATTTCTATAATAAGTACGAGAGGTTCTTAGATCTAGTATCACTTGATAAATGGCACTGGTATTCCCTGCCTGTTTCGCCTACTTCCCTTCTTTTATGTTGCATTGTCTGTCAGCGTATAGTTCTTGCTAATGTGACCCCATTTGATGCCTTGTTGTATGAGTTCCAGTGCCAGCTTTTTATTGCTCGCTGTGGCACCCACAAAGCCCACCACTAGCTCATTCGTGGTAGCATTGTGATCCTGTTCTGACTCGCAACTTTGATCCCAGCCCCTGCCCTCGTAGATGTTTGTGTCGCCGGCAATCACAAAGTTGTAATTGATGTCCGTGTAGCCGCTGCTCTCGATGTGAAACGTTTGCAGCAGTCGCACACGAAAAACGCATTCAGCTTGGGTGCTGCAAGCGGGTGAAACAGTGGACTCAAAGCGTACGCTCTCCACGGGCAGCTGGAGAGAAGGCAAAGCCCGGCCCGCTGGCTGTGCCAGCCAGTAGGCGCGTGTCACAAACTTCAGTGTGGCGTTTCCCAGCAGGCGCACTGCAAACAAAATAAAGATACATTATGCATTGTAATTATACATCCCCAGATGCGCTTACATTCCGTCACATCCTGTGTCCAGCGTGGCCAGTGCTTGATCAACTCGAAGAGCCTCTGGCCGGGACTCTCCGTGGGACTGAGCTGGCGATGTGCGAAGATGTGATAGTCCGGATGCAGCTTGTGCAGGCGCACACCCTCGGTCATCAGCCGCTTGGCCGCCTCCACCTGCCGCACTGGCGGCTCCACATTCACGAAGGTGCCAATGAAGGCAATGCTGATGGACACCGCATTATAGCCGCGCACATGCTGTCCCTGATGATGCCAGCCACGTCCCACATAGATCTGCCCATCGCCGCCCACCAGAAAGTTGTAGCCAATGTCCAGCCAGCCGAGGGATTTCATGTGAAAGCCCTGAATGGTCTGCATGCGATAGATGCAAATTTCCTACAGAAAGTTTTGGGAATTTCATTAATGAAACAACGCAGAGGGGTTTACCTTTTGTTACTCACTTCTGTTTCGCATCCCTCGGTGGCTGTGTGACTGATAATTACATTGGAAATGGGCAGCTTGAGGTGTTCGGGCTTGGAGCTCGGTGGTTCCCCCTGCCACTCGCTGCGGTCCAATATGTGCAGATTTTTATTCGAGTTCATTGGGGCATGGGCTAAATCCGGAAAAATAATTATTAACCACCGATATTATAGATTGATTTCTCACTCACCCATCATCCAATAGGAGTAACCAGCAGCCAGTGCCACCGTCATCAGCAGAAACACACATAGAAATATCAGCTCCCGGGGGAATCGCTTTATATTTGTCTCTCCCCCAGCTTCGGGATTGTTTTGCGTTTCGAGATTAGTTTGCGCGGGCTTCTGCATTTTATGGGTGTCTACTCAAGACAACTGCGCGACGGGAACTAAATGAAACGGAGTCCGGCCACCACTTGTTGTTGATCTCCCCAACAAGTTCTGCTCGTTTTGGGGTTTTATTTTTACTTTTACTGGTACTGGGAGATGGGAAAAATCCCCGGCTCCGAACTGCGTCGTGGCAGCAAGATCACATAAAGAGCTTTTTGATAAGTGTCTTTACAAATAAACTCACACACACCACTTGGATGCTTATATATTGGCATGTCTCTGGCCATTAAAAGCTCTCTAACAATATAGGGTGTTCGCTTTTGGCACTACAAGTTGAGCGAACTCCAAACGCCGCCCACTTTGAAGAGGTGTACCACTCTCTTAGAGCTACTGAAGAATTGGGAATCCCCTTGGCATTGATGGGGCGTCTACAACCTGCTTTCAAATGCTGCGTAGATGATTTAGCAGATGGGCATCGAGGCTACAAATGAAATGGCAATTAAGTCACGTTTTCCACTGCGAAATCAGAGATTTCTTGGATTCCCATTATCAGGCAGGGTCCCAAGTGGGTCAACCCCCCGTTTGATTGAAAAAAGTGTAATTAATCGCTTTTGCTTTTTGCATTTGCTTTTGCTTTTCATATAATATCACATTTTCATCAGATTTCGAGTAAGTCTAGAGCTAATTCACATATGCCACATACATTCAAGAGGGGAGAGTTGAGGGAAGGGAGAGAAACTATATTACAATATCAAATGTTGAGTGCTAGTAAATGGCTTAAGCTAGTCACGACCAGTGGCTCCAATTGCCAAAGCTCTGGTACAGTTGCTCGGCCTTGTATTCCGTGATGCTGGGCTCCAGTTTGCTGGCCCCCGTCAGCCGATAATTGGGTGAAATCTTGCCCAGACTGACGCCACGCTCCAGCAGCAACTTGGTGACGCTGAGCTGCTTGGCCGACGGCTTCTGGTTCTGGAACGATCCAATGTACGCGAAGCTCAGGCTCCTCGTATTGTAGCCGCTCATGTGGGCGCCCACCTGGTCCCAGCCGCGACCCACGTACACATTTCCATCGCCGCCAAGCACAAAGTTGAAGGCAATATCGTCCTCCTGCAGCGACTCAATGTCGAAGGTCTGGCGCAGGCGCACGCGCAGCACACACTGCGCCTGGGTGGTGCAGTTGTCCGAATTGGTGGGCAGAACGATGACCAGGGAGACGGGCAGCGTGAGATCGGGCAGGGTCTTCTGCGGCGGCTGGGCCAGCCAGGCTTGGCGGTGAACAAAACGCAGGATGAGGCCGCCGCCAATGTTGTCTTGATCTGGGAGAGAGTGTGGGCTCTGATTAGAGATTGCATTTGGCGTATGTGAATGGTGTTTAGTGTTGGTAAGCGTCGGGTTGTGCGGTGTATATTCCTCATGCTCCAGTGTGGGTTAAGGAATGAATGTGCTGGTTAGGGTTTAACTTTAGGAACCAGTGTTAGTTAGAGTTTGTATTTTGGAATTAATGGGCTAACGGTTAGCAACTTTAGGAACTAGTGTTGGTTAGGATGTACCTTTAGGAACTAGTGTGGGCTAGTGTTAAATCATGTTTTCTATTTGTTTAAATGTTTATTAAATTTTCCTTGATTAAATACAGAAATAACATTTATTTATAACACATTTTGCTTTGTCCTTTCAACATCTTCCCAGTGCGGCCACGTCTTTATAATCTTGTAGACCTCATCCCCAGGGCTCTTGGTGGCCACCAGCTGTCGGTGTGCGTAGAGCTTGTAGTCTGGCTTGAGCTTCTTCAGGCGCACGCCCTCCTCGATGAGCAGCTGACACGCACGAAGTTGGGCCGCTGTCGGCTTGATTTTGTCAAAACTGCCCATGAAAGTGATGCCAATGCTGTCCCTGTTGTGCCGCAGCGCATGGGCTCCCTGTATATCCCAGCCACGTCCCTCGTAGACGCGTCCATCGCCACCAACCATGAAATTGTAGCCCACCTGATCCCAATTGAAGCTATCCATGTGATAGCTTTGGGTGACTCTCGCACGATACGAGCAGACTTCCTGCAGAGCGTGGAGATGTCAAGGAAAGTTCCTGGCAGTCGTTATTCAGTTCCACTCACCAGCGACTCACAGCCCTCGGAGGCGGTGTGAGAGATGATCACACGGGAAACTGGCAGCTTGAGCAGATCGGGCTTACCTCGCGTTGGCATGCCGCCCCAGTCCTTGATTTTGATCAGCTCCAGAGCGCCATCCGTCACAATATCAGCTTCAGCTAGAATCGAGAGATATTCTTGAGTCGCTTGGGGAATCGTGGAGCATTGTAAGGCAGAGTACATACATGTCAGACATATTCCATTCAACTCAACTTTAGGCAACACTTTTAGGACACTTTTTGACAGAAAGACTGGCACATTGGACACGACCGGAACGGGTTAACGAAGACCGGACAGGAACGAATGAATGAGTGTGGAAATGAAAATGCAATGGGACATTTTTCCTTGTGTGTGTGTAGATAGACTCTTATTCAAAATAGATAATACATTAGCCATTCCAGTAAACAATTAAAACTTAACCTAAACTTAAACTTGGAAACTTAAATCTCGTGCGACCAATGTGGCCACTTCTGTATGATTTTGTACAGCTCCTCGCCGGGACTCTCGGTGGCACTCAGCTGTCGATGCCCGTACAACCGAAAGTCGGGAGCCAACATCTTGAGTCGCACTCCCTCGGCAATTAGCAGTTGGCAGGCTTTGAGCTGTCGCTCCGCTGGCCTCACAGTCGTAAAGGTGCCAATGAAGGAGATGCCTATGCTGCCTCTGTTGTAGCCTTTGGTGTGCGCACCCACACGATCCCAGCCGCGTCCCTCGTAGACGCGTCCATCGCCGCCCACCAGGAAGTTATAGCCAATGTGATCCCAGCCCCAGCTGTCCATGTGAAAGAATTGCACAACCTGCGTGCGTTTCGAGCAGATTTCCTTGGGATGGCAGGACAAGGCACACATTGAACATAAACATTGATGGTATTAATGGATCCCGTAATTGGACTTACCCTCGATTCACAGCCTTCGGCGGCGGTGTGTGAGATGATAACACGCTGCACGGGCAACTCCAAGGCTTCGAGAATGGTCTTGGGTGGTCTACCACCCCATTCTGCCACTTTGAGCATGACAAAGGTGCCATTGTCGATGACATCAAAGTCGGCTGCACATGGAAATGATCGTGGATTAGCAATGGATCGCCGCTTGATTCACTCTCTCTCTCTCTCTTTATATTCCATTCAATTTAACACGAGGTAACACTTTCAGTTCATTTACTGCAGCATCTTTCACTTCACAACACTGTTCGTACAGCGTACAGTTGCGCGCGTTTTAGGTAGCAATGTTAGGAGCATTTGAGTTTTCCCCACCAATTCTGTGTGTTTAGTTATGTATTGTACATTGAATGTGCATTAGTTTCAGAATTGTTAGACATGCAAGAAGGGTATGTGGAGGGTTTAGTGTTGGTCATGGGGATTAGGAAGCACACGCACACGCATAAGACTTAATTTGAGGACAAAAAACTGTACCTATTGTTGAATTGATTGGAATATTTAGTCGGGAATCGTCGAGTACATCACCGAGCTTACTTTTGTTCAATGTCTTGCCAAAGATGTTCGTTGTGGTGGCCAATATGATGCCCAATAGTGTTGTTAACAGCACGAATGCCACCGTTATGCTGATGGCCTTGCGACTTATGGTATTTGGCAGATACGGACAGAGCATGGGCGCCTGCTGCCCCTCATCATCTAGCTTGGAACCTACAAAAGAATGGAAGGAAGGAAGGGTCAACGTGTGTTCTCAAAGTTTGTGGCTTTTCTTGCAGTCTCTTACGCTGCTCTAACATCTCCAATCTCTTTTCGTGCTGCCTGAGACTCTGCTCCAGCCATTTGCTCAACTGCAATGAACTCTGATTCTGTTGCTGATTCTGACTACTGCCCAAACACCCATCACAACGCCAGCTCAAATTGGGTATTGTCTCCAGCAGTTGAAGCTGTTCCGAGCTTAGACCCGTGCAGTGTCTGTGGAACAGACGTCCACATCGACCATTATCACACTCGATTCGATTGTGGTTGGGTGCAATTAATCCACAGCACTTGCTGCAACTTCCGTGCATGCCGTTCAACATTCTCCGATCGTTTCAAATTAGCAACTGAACTGAGCTCTGATTTTGGCATTCAGGCAGGGTACTTTTTTATTGTTGTGCCAAGTGCGTGCCACATTGCTCCCGCTCTTGTTGTTTATTTAGCAGGAAAAAACCCCCTGTGTACACGCTCCATTTATTACCTCAGAAATGGGGAAGTACCTTACTAGGGTTCTGTTTAATTAAAGCTGCTAACTAAACGGGCACTAAGTCGCTGCTCCGTCTCGACTGTTTGCGTATACAGCGAGCGGGAATTTGATTTTTCTTTAGCTCATTTCATTATGGTAATTGTGAAAACGAATCAAGTAAACAAATGGGGAACAAAACTGCGTGGCAGACCTTGAATTTTCTGCAATTCAATTTCAATTTTTGTGATGGATTTTTATGTCTTATTGAACACCCAAAAAAATATCCAATTTTTCTTTTGTGAATGAAGCTGGAAATTGTTTCCTTTTCATAAAGTTTTCTTCGCTGCAATGTAGCTGTGCTCTTTTTTGCTCTGCTACTTGTACAAAATACTATTTGTTGTATGTTTGTTCATTGTATGTGTTTGCGGCCATCTGGTAATCTACGTTTCGCAGCACAATCATTAAAGTCTTGAGTAAACAAATTGCACGCGTTCAATATATTCCCCCAATAAAGCAAACAGAACACAGAACAGAGCCAATCGAAGGTGAAGACAGAGCAGAGGAATGTGTTACTCGGGCAACAGGAAATTATAGATAGACCCACTCTAGATCTACGCCACTTACCCGCTGCAGCGCCATTTGTTTGTGGGCGACCATTGAAGGCGGGATTATCCTGGCCATCTGCGCCGCCACCCTCGCCCGGTTTCCACTTGTCCCGATTGTCGATGAGAAACTGTTGTATCGTGACGGGTCCCTCGTAGAAGTGCTTGTCCCCGAAGGTCACATCTGTGGAGTTGGTCAGCGCTATGCTGCCGATGCCCTGCGGCGAGTTGGCTGTTGTTGGGCTGGGCGTGGCCAGTGCCAGGCTGCCGTTGAGCAGCTGCTTGGCCATGACGCCCGCCTCGCAGGCTGTGGGTGGCGGCACTTGCGCCTGACCCGGCGCCACCTGTCTACTGATCACGGTGAGACCCTGGTTGAGGTCTCGCAGCTGGTCGCTGGAATTGGGCGGGTAGCTGATCTGTTGGCCCAGCTTCTGGACCGTGTAGTCATTGTGGTGGCCCTCGGCATCCGAGTCGCTGTCAATGCAGCTGGAATCGGGCGCATTCTCATCGATGGACACTATCGAAATGGTCGTACTTCGCACTGAGAGTGTGGGTGAGCTCTTGCCACCTTTACTCTGACTGATGTTCACTGTGTGCTCGATGCTGATACGATTGGCATCCTTTGACTTGGATTTCGCTTCCGCCTTGGGTCTCGCTTGGGGCTCCTCATCGCAGCTGCTGTTGCCGTTGCTGCTGATACTCGCATCTTTGGTCTTTGGCTCCTCTGCCTTGAAGCTGGCCGCATTATCATTGAGTATGACACCAGAATCTGTGGATGATGTGCTGCAGTTTTTGCCCGTCGACAGATTAATGATGCGATCGTTCATGTCGGACTGTCCCCTCCCGTTCATATTCCTTTCATAATGCACATGCATTTCACGTAATCAGAACTCTAGGTTCGCTCTTCCTCACTCTCTTTTGTGTGTGTTTTCAGTTGCGCTTTGTTGTTGGTTTTGCTATTTAGCAACCCTGCCTCTGCCCTGCCTCAGAATTGGGCGCACATATTTCTTTTTTTTTTTGTTGTGGTCTCAAGGCTTTAGGCAAATATCATCACATCGTGAGAGCTATCTGTAAATATGAAGATTTTTGTTGTTTTTCTTATATTCTCAGTAATTCTGTTGTTGATTTTGGATTATTCTTTGTTCAAGTTTTATTTGCACTTCACTTTGCTTGCTTTTTGTTGTAATTTATTCTAGTTTTTATATTTCACTAATTGCACAGCTTTTAAAGCGTTTTATTGTTATCAGAGAAGTCCAATTATGACACGTTTCCCCTGGTGATTTATTCATTTAAATATTATATAGGTTTTATTTGATGTTCATGGCAGTTCAATGAGGCCAATGATGACTGAATTAGGGGCCTGGCTTTAGGGCTATATTTTTTGAAATATTTTAAAACCTGTCGCTCAGCACTCGGCTAAATTAATATAAATAATTATGCGGTTTACTCTATTGTCCGAGTGTGTATATCCCCCGCCTCAATAAGCCATAAATTGAGGCAGAGGCATAGACCGAGAGAGAGAGAGAGAGAGAGAGAGAGAGAGGCTTATGCAAATGATCTAACCCTAAGTACAATCGTTGACGTAGTAAAGCTTTCAGCTGCCAACTATGACGTTCGCTGCACAGCAGTTTTAGGACAGACAATCCCCAAGACAAGCGAACACCTTTCATTGCACAAACTGGCAGAGAGAATTCGCAGAACTTTGATAATAACTCTGCAGGGGGGTACTTGGGTTTGGGGGTGGGGGTGGGGTTGGGCCACAGAGTTGGCACAGAGCGGGCTTTTGAGATAACACAAACGGAGCAACGCCAAGCGACAACCCGCCACAAATGAGGAACAGTAAAGTTGAGTTGAGCGCACCAATACACACACACTTGAGCGGCCATTGTCACCCATACATGTGCCCACACAGCTCATGTGTGTGTGTGTGTGTGTGTGTGTGTGTGTG
Source organism: Drosophila guanche (assembly GCF_900245975.1). NCBI lineage: Eukaryota > Metazoa > Arthropoda > Insecta > Diptera > Drosophilidae > Drosophila > Drosophila guanche. Next base: position 4,968,105 of record NW_022995751.1, on the reverse strand, counting down.
TCTCTTTGTTGGGTTGGAGGTTCTGTTCTGTTCAGGGGGAAGCTGTCTCCCGTCGGTCTGTCTCCCTGTCCCTCAGTGTTTTTTTTTCTTTCGAAAAATTATCATTAAATATTGCCTACTACTTGTAGGTGCAAATTAATTGATTTTTGCCTGGAACGTGTTTTCGTTTGTGTTTTTGTTTTTTTTTTTTTCCACGAACAAATGAACGAATTTTGCCATTTCCTTTTTATGCAATTTTTTGTCAATTTCCAAACGTTTATCATTGATATTGCAATTTTAGATGGCAGAACTCTGATTTACACTTTCAACACGCACATAATTCATGCTTTTTGTTGACTTTTTGGCAGCTGTAAAACTAAACAAAAAAATATCACATACTCGTCTAGAGTTGGGAATTCCAATTTCACGCACTTCCAATTGCCGACGCGCATCCAATGCAGCACATAAATATCTTGGTTGTAGACGCGATTCGATTCGATTCGATTCGATTTTTATTGCAATTTGATTGCGCGCCAAAGTGGAAATTTTTGTCGAGCAGCGGCGCGTTCGAGTGACTCTGATCGACTGAGCGGAGCGGGCGAGCCGATCACACGGCGAATCTCGTCGGGCTGGAGCAACTGAGCAGGAAAGCTGCAGAGAGGGAGAGGGGGAGACACAAAGAGTGGAGAGAGCGAGCTATACAAAGAGTGGGGGGGAGAGAGACCACAACTTTGGTGGGAGTGAGAGCACGCCACAGTTCTCTGCTTGGGAATCGCTGTTTATTATTTAACACAAAGTTGTTTGATTTGGACTGCAACTGCGTGAGAGGCGCTTCAAAAAGCTTTCAACTAAAATTGAATTTTGAATATTTTAAGAATTTTTGAACGCCTCTTGAGCATGGCAAACCTTGTCCTAATTATGCTACACCAAAATCTAGTATTTACTTTGTGCTGTGCCACACGTCTTACCAGTTTCATTACAACAGGTTGTTGGGTGTCCACTTTTCGCCCTCTTTCGTTTATGTATGGTAATGGCATCCAAGAATTCCGCGATCATGTGCATGTGGTAGGGTTGCATTCAGGGAAGATCGTTATGGATCGCTGGATGGCTGCTTGATTTCGATTTCCCCGTGCGTCACTGCGTAACCTGTTCTTGATTTCGGGTTTTTTTGTTTATGCATGTCTCTCTGGCTGTCTGATTCCAGATATTAGTCAAATTTATAATGATATTTGCCTAGCTACTCCCCAATGCTGGGAGCTGGGAGCTGGAAGCTGTGAGCTGTGAGCTGGAAGCGCTCTCGACAGGCAGCTCTCCCGTGCCCACCTGACAATGACTGTTTGTTTTTGTTTAGACGTGCACACAGACATGCCCCGTACACACACACACACATACACATTCATAGGTATTTACCTAACTCTTTTTTTTTTATTTTTCTTTTATTTGTTCATCCCATAAACAACACAAATCTCTTGCTCTTGCTCTTGCTCTCTCTCCCCACCCGGCGGCTGGCATTCAATTTGTTGTTGTTTTTTCGTTACCGGTACTCGTGTGGGCAACATTATTGAACAATTTCAAATTGCGCTACCATTTCCGAGAATTGTTTTTCTTTTGTGCACTACCGCAATCGGTTTTTGGGCTATTTCACTGTGTTGTCGTCTCCTATTCACCCCTCGCAAAATAGTGAGCAAATCTTTTGGTTTGGCTCCATTGTACTTGGCAGCAAAAATATTTAATATAATTATTGTTTGGCAGCTTTTTTTGTTGTTTGTTGCATTCGCAACGATGATCGTCTGCTGATAGTCTGATGAAGTGAGTGAGCTACAACAACAAAAAATATAGCCACATATTGGCGAAACGTACTGGAGAAGTTGTGGAGGGTACTTGGTATGCGGTGCTCAATGTACATAGCAGAAAAGGGACATAAATACTTAAAAATAATTCTAGAAAAATTGGACAAATTGTGCTCTGTATTCCCTGAGAAAATCACCATAAAATGTAATGGAAATATTTGAAAATACTCAACTGACAGCCATGGATCTTCCTTCAGTCACTCGACCATAGCTCACTCTTCTCTCTCGTCCCACACCTTACCCATAGTTAGCCCACTTTTGTAATGTGTTAATATCATTTCCGATGAAGTTTGAACTGCGCATGAACTATAAATAAACCAAATACCAATCACGGCTTAAATCTGTTTAAGCCTCGCTTACATTTTGCCTTTGCTTCTTTTTCTTTCCTTAATTATTATTAATTGTAATATTTTTTTTGTTGGGGATTCCCTATTTTTATTGGTTGTATTTTTTGTTGCTACACGTGCCGCACTTTCGTCATTGTTTCTCGGCAGCACCTGAGGCCAAAAATGTATTGCGCGGGGGTACGGTGTATGAGGGCGTTGCTGTTTGATGAATGACGACGATGAGTGGCTGCAGTGAAGGTCGTTGATAAGACACACCCACTAAGCTGGGAAAGAACTGTGCGAAAAAGGAGGAATCATTTTTGGAAATTATTTTAGATGAAGTTTTAGGTGTACTCTAACCGTAATTATTATCAGAGAGTTGCGTATAAATGGATATTGTTCCATCGTAAGACGATCTCCAACAAGTTATCCTGCGAAAATCCCTGCCATGAGCTCTCAATCTGCTCTCATTTTACCTCACATCTGTAATGTATTTTAAGTGTATTTGTTGTTGTTGTTCAGTATTTTAATTAACTTGAAAACCAGATAAATAACAGCAACAGCGGCAGGGGACAACACACACACAAGTGAACGGAACATGAAGCTACCGATAATGATGGTTGTACTTGCATACAGAATGAGACGTAGACATGTAGTATATAGAATATATATAGACACGATCACTATTCATGTGAGTATTAAAAGCTGGTCTACATCTATACACAAGCTGATAGGTTCGGTTCGGTTCGGTTTGGTTCGTGTTTTGCGGCTTGGGAATTTCCAGCTTTTGAGCGACAGTTAAATAAACAACTTAAGAGAGAGCGTGTAAAAGGCAGAAAGAGAGAGTGTAAAACCAGAGAGAGAGAGAGAGAGAGAGAGAGAGAGGGAGCAACTGCTCTATAAATAAACGTAGCGCTCCTAACCGGTTTCGGTTTCTGTTTCTGTTGTTTTGTTTTTTTGACCCAAGTCATGCATAACCCAAAGGAAAGCTCGTGTCATTTTCCTGATTTAGTATATTAATTAAATATAATTTGTATTTGGATACGCTCTTAGGTGGTAAAGAAGTCCATGGGTGGTTCAACTACTGCTTGGCATCCCAGGAGTCACGCGTCATGCCCAGTTCGCTGCCACAGGCGGGCGCCTCGTCCATGCCACAGCCATAGAAGTGCGGCCATTTGCGTATCTCACGATACACATTGATGCCAGGACTTTTGCTGGACTTGGTCTGGAAGGGGAATGGATGGAACAGATCAGCTGGCAGTTCCCTGTGTTGCCTTGACTTCTCCTTACTTGATTTTGTGCCACCAGCTTGTAGTCCACTTCCAGCTGTTGATTGGCCACGGCATGTGCCAGCAGAAATTGGACACCTTCCAGCTGCTTGGCTGTCGGCGTATACCGTCCGTAGTCACCCATAAAGGTAATGGCCAGCGTGTGATTGGCATACGTGTTGGCCCAGTCCCAGCCACGTCCCACATAGATGTTGCCCTCGTCAGAGACCTGTGGAAGAGTAGAGGCCAATGAACGTGCGCGGCACATTCATTTTTCCTTTACTTACATAAAAATTAGACTGAATATCGGGCAGGATCTTCTCAGCCACTGCCGCGTCTTGTATGGTGCGCATTTTGATGGAACATTTGTAGACATTGGAGCAGGGTATCGACTGCACGCCAATGTGTGTGATGAGTACATAGGGTATGGGTCGTCGCAGTGGCACTGTCAATGGCCGCACATTGGTCGATGCACCCCACTGTATGCGATCGATGACTAGATGACCATTTCCTAGATTCGGAACTGCACAATTGGTGAATTTCGTTACGGAGGAGACCCTCTACCCCAACCAGTTGTCCACTTACACGTGTCGTGGTCGTAGGTGTTGCCAAAGTAAATCGCCTTGTTGGCCGCCTCCGAGCGTGGCCGATTCAGCTCCACATAGAGCACAATCAGTGCTGTGGCCAGAACGAGCAGGATGAGTGTGATCAGCAGAATGGTGTTCCTCGTGAGGCGCTTCGATGGGGAACTATCACGACTGCGGAGGTTGCTGCTGCTGCTGCTGCTGTTGATTCCTGTATGAAGATAGTCCACAAAAGTGTTTCAGTTAACGCTGTAGAAGATCTCCAGCTGCTTTGCCATACTTGAATTATCTCTAGAGTGTGCCACAGTGGGCTCTGGAGTGCGTCTTCTGCGCGCCGTGCGCTCTGAGTGCACCTTGAGCAGCAGTTTCATTGCGTCTGCGCACACAGTAGCCGCAGCGCGTAATGCCTTATCAAAATTCTTTTGTGACCAAATGACAGGTCATTATAAGAGTTAATTCTTATGAGTAATTGCCCAGCGTTGAATCATACACACACACACAGAGCAAAAGAGAGAGAGAGAGACATGCGGAGGCACGTAAGCGCGTTGCCGATAAACAACAAGCGAGAAGGCCGGAACTCTAAACGGCCACCGCACCTGAACCCGTCACAGAAACAACTGAAATGCCGCGCAGTTGTCGATGGTCGAGCAGCCATCGTTCCATTGTGCCATTCACCCTCTGCCACCTCCGGTTGACATGTTTTTGTGCGATGTCGAGGCAGGGCAACGCCAGGGGCAGGCAGCTGACTTTAGCTCATTATGATGCCGGCAGTGATGCCAAGGGGTATATTTGATGCGCGGCAGAGGCAGGCATTTCCTGCTTGGATGGATCACACTATGATCTTCATTGGATCTGGGAGATCGCTAAGTTCTTACAGAAAGTATAAGGAATAGTTTCGGTTTAGTTTCCATCGTTTAGCGGGTATCTTTTAGTCGTTATCTGGACTGTTTCGCTTTACTTTCTTGAATTTTGTTTGCCTTTGCCATATCACATTTTACACACTCTACGTTTTGCACTCTTGTTTGCCTCTCTCTTTGTCACTCTCTCTCTGTCTTTTCCCCATTGCGCGTTCGCTTGCAACCGATACAACGTGACGTATGCGCAATGTGCTGTACCTTGCATTCGTAATGCCCTTAGATTGATGTACAAACAACAAGAACGGGGCGGTACTTAGGCTAGGATAGGGGTAGGGCAGAGGCAGGGGCAGTGCTGGGTAACTCTTGAGTTCGCTCTCTTTGCACAGCAGTTCCAGGAATACCCTGGCTTGGCTCTGGGTTTTTACTGCTCGAACTTAAATTAGCATTTCAATGTATCCGACAGTAAGCTGCTCTGATCTTTGCTTGAACTTCGATCTGCTGCGACTTGTGGGGGAAAACTTACCTGCTGCGGTTTGCATGGCATGCGCCTCCATGCTGGCATCCATGTAGTATATGGATACCGGTCCCTGATACTGGGTCATCGGTCCAATGACCACGTCGGTGGAGTGCGACAAATTGACCACACTGGATGGCTGTATCGAGGGATTGCTGAAGATATTCTGCGGCATAGGCAAGGCTGTCGAGGACGACGTAGAACATGTTGTGGCTGAGGCAGAGGTGAGATTGTGCAACCTTTGGGCGGCACTCGGCACCCGAGAGCGTTCACCCCGTTCTCTGCTCACAGACCACAGCGCAGACTCAGCCGCTGCCGTCGCAGTGCTGCTGCTGCTGCTGCTGCTGTTCTGCTCGTACATTTTCGTTCTGTAATTGCTCAGTTCTAGGCTTCACTGTAACGGGAGTCACGTGCGTGAGCTGCGCTTTTGTTGCCGTTTGCTGTGGCAGTTCAACGACGACTGCTAGAAACTGCAGTGCCCGCTGTTGGGGATTTGAAACTGAAAATCAAAACAAATATTTAAGAGTCCTCTCCGGCTCTCTCTTGCTCGCTCTTCATATCTCCCGCGTAAACTCTAAAGTTTGTTTTAATGCGCGGAAATCGGCTGAATGTTGGGAAAATTTTAACAAGCCCAACGATTATTCATCCAACTGGAGATAATTTAATCGCCTGCCTCTCGAGTTCTGATTCGAATTTAGTCTGAGGGCTGGTCATGTGCTGGTAACCGCAAGTTAAGTAGTCAGTTCTGGTGTGTCCAGCAATTTGCATTTTAATTGTTTAATTTGCTGTTTCTAAACCGTTTTTAAAACTTTTCAATTCAAATTATGCCATGTAGCCGCTTCTCAGTTAGTGGCGCACTCTGGCGGCTAGCCATTCTTCATGTGTGCCCTCTGTCGTTGGCTTGCCAAAGTTTCGCTCAAGTTTGAAAATGCCACAAATAGTCGCTGGGGCGGCGCCACTTGCAGCACTGGACTGTATCCAAAGTTCCCTAAATTGCCGCCAAATAGTTCCCAAAACAGCCAAATAACCTGGCGGCGCCACCCCTTGCAAAAAATCAATTATACGCCCAGTATGATAGGGTTGGATTTTCCTTCAAAATATATAGCATGAAAGGAATATTCTTGCGTCTTTAAGGTTCACGCTTCATGTCAAGATCGTAGGAACAATGGCGTAGTTATTGAAATTATATCCCTCAGACTTGATGTCAAGAAAATGTGAATTATTTGTTGAACTTTAATCCACTTTTCGTTTCGTTAATCAACCCCTTAACACAACCCAAAGCCCACTAAGTGCATCAACACCCACCGCTGGCTGGCTGCTCCTTGCTTGCTTGCTTGCCACACAAAATGTCAGCCAGCTGCCGCCTGCTGTGCAGCAAGGCTTCACTTTCGCCACACACAAACACACACACTGGCGAGACGACGGCAACACTGTGCAACACTTGACTTTGCCCTGGCGTCCACGAGGACCGACGGCACACCTCTGTCAACTCAGCGGCAGTGGCAAGCAGCAGCAGCAGCAGTAGCAGCAGGGAGGATACATGTGGCACGGGTGGCCGGCTATTAACACGCTGCTGCCGCCTGGCACGCAGCAAAAACAAAGCGCATACTTTGACGTCTGCCCTCCTAATGACGACCACGAGAATAGCGATGGGTGGGACGTTGGCGACGAGAACGACGACATGGTACTGGCACTGGCTCTGGCAGTGGCACTGGCAGCGGTGGTGCAGCTTCCCCCAAAGGGCCACGACTTTATTCATGTTCAGTTGGCATTAGTCGGGACGACCCGCTTTTTGTTTTATTTTACTTTCTTTTATTTGTCCCTATCCCTCAATCTCTCCCTCTGTCTCTCTGTCTGCCGCCAGTGTGAGTCTGTGGGGATTGAGGCATGAGGCATACCCCGGGAAGACGACGCAGGTGAAAACCCCAAAGTGCCCTAGGACAGTGCGAAGTGCTGAGTCAAGTGTCAACTGCAAATGACATTTGCATTTCGCTGGCAGCTGCAAACCGTCGCTTCGGAGGCAAAAAGGGGAATGGCCACGGTTAGTTCTCATCCTGCCTGGAGTCCTTCTGCCCCCCCCACTGCCGTTCTGCCGCTCGACTGCTGCCTGGTGGCAACGCGTCAACTACGACTGACATTTGTTTTAGTTTTTCTTCCGCTTTGCGCTAGCCATTTGGCAGTTCGTTGTGTTTCCTGGCCACCACGAGAAGCAGCAGTAGCAGCAGCAGCAGCCGCAGAAAAAGCGCTGGAAAAAACTGCTCTGTGGAAATTTAAACAGTCATGGGGGTCTGCTAATACGTTGGTGGTTGCGCAGCCCAAGCCACAGCACGATTACAGGCTACCGCCATGCCACACTGTGCAGCATGCAACACGAAAGAATCAAAACATTTCATTTCGAAAAGCAGCTTGGAAATAAGCAGGTTGAGAGGGTTAACATTTCTTATCATACACATATCCATCACACAACCCTAGCACCCAGGGGCATGTGCTTACCTTCTTGGTTTTGTAGTTTTTTCCGTTGGCACAGACATAATTAGATTCTCCTGGACACACACTAATTAGGGAAGCGTGAGAACAGAAATGTTTTGGTCAGCAACTACTATTTTTTCTTTGGGGTGCCCTTGTCTGGAGTGCATGCCGCACACAACGGAGTTTCAATTGATTTTGGTTTGAGTCTATAATGCAATTGGATCAGACAATATGCAAATTAGTTATGGCCATGCATAGCATACCCCGTTGCAAATTGCAGTTTCAGTGGCAGTTGCTAAAGTTGAGTGTACTCCCCCATGCAAATACCACTTCCCCATGGCCCACTTCTATGAGACTTATGGCTAGTCTGGGGCGGCATGCATAAGTAGCAGAAACTACGCTTTAAATGGCCAACGATTTGTCTCTGCTTCAAGGTACTGGCATGCACTTCACTTTCAGCCAAAACAAATGAACTAAACAATTGGCTTTTGCATGGCAGTGCAGGTGATTAGCCAAGCTAAGCGTTCGATGGGGGGGGGAGAAATATAAGCCAGTTAAGCGTTCGAAAGCGAGAAATATCCACTTTAAAACTGACTGTAATGCCAAAATGAAGTCTTGCCAACTAGCTGGCATTTTCCGAAAATTGAGTGTTACGAAACTGTTTTTGGACTTTTTGGCCGGCAGCAGTAATCGTAACCGGTTGCTTTTTGCATTTAACAGAGGGTGGTGGGGGGTGGCTGGAAATCGTGTAGCATAACGTTTCGATCTCCTATGGCTGTCAGAACGGAAAACAAACAGAATCAGACATCTCAACCGACGGGCACACACTCACACACGGACACGCCTATACCATACGGGTATGACTGCGGGTATTCTCGTACAATCCTCCCATACAATAAAATCGAAACTTTTGCATTGTACATGTAAATTGCCATTGCCTTTTCCAATGATGTTGCTGCTGCTGCTCGAATGCTGCTGCTGCTGCTGCTGCTGTCAGTACTCTATGACCGAGGGTGTTGTGATATTTTACTGTACTTCACTCCACTGCGATCAGCAGCAGTCAGAGTAGATAAGCTTTTCTGCTTCTACTTCTTTTCTGTACACCCAGCGAAAAATGACATTTGTACACTGCGACACACGAAACTTCGAAAAATAAGTACAAACATAGTGCATCTTAGTTAATGTAGGTTTTTCACTATTTTCACTCTTGTAGAAAATTTGAAATTTTGATAACAAGTGTAAATATTACAAGTTACAGTGCTTTTTCGTTGGGTGTAATTCTGTTGCGAGAGTGCTTATTGTGTGACGCTCTCAGAGATCAACTGCAGGCGAGTGAGCGCTCTCTCCCGAAACTCATTATTGCGTGCCTGCAAAGAGTATCCAAAAGCTCGACTTTAATCCGAGCCGCTCCTGGCTTGGGCTGTTGCTGTTGCTACTGCTGCTGTTGTTGTTGCTGTTGGGGCGTTATGCAAAAAGAAAACTTTTTCGCACAGCGCATAAAATTTTATTTGTTGCTACTTTTGGGCCTTGCGCTTGATTTGGCAGCACACTCCCTCCTCCTCCACACACACAAACTCGCTCCCACTCTCACTCTCCCTCGTACACATGTATAATGTATGGGGCTTTCTCCATTCACCCATTCTATTCCTCGACCGCTTTCCTCTCACTGATATTTGGCATATTTTGGCGCACATCAATATCTCGCGTGCTAGTTGGCATCCATTCCAATGCCCAATACCCCAATGCAAAAAGTTTCCATAGGGTCGGATCGGAATGGGACGGGAGCCGCGGGCGTATTGGCATCGCGTTTTGTGGTGCACCCCAGCGCATGGAGTGTGGGGTGTGGGGTGTGGGGTGTGGTGATGGTGGTGGCACGATGATGCTGTTGGTGCCTGGGATAACAAACGTTAGACATAACGTGTACTCCGCATAGAACGCGCGACGCAGCTGCACGCTGCATTCGTGTGTGTCTGTGTGCTTATTTCATTCCTCAACTATCCAGAGTTTTGGTTTGCGGCATTTAAGCAAATATTTCCCCAAATGCAGTCCATGTCGGAGCTTAGTACATTTCCCCTTCTCCTTTTCGCCCTAAAGCCTTTAGTCTTTCTCGCAATTATCGCCAGCGCAAAGCGGTGGGTCGGGAATGGGGAGGGCACATGTGCGGGCATGTTCGTGACTTTTGGTTAAGTTTTTCTAATGATTTCCTACGTACAATTCTTGAGGTGGTTTTAGAGCTAAAGAAACTTTGAAAATATATGAGAAATACTCGTACGAGGTAGCGAAACTTTTTTGATTTTTACATTACTGTTAAAAGGGTGCAACCCGCACACCCCTGCTGTGTGGGCTGGGAACAGTTTTGTTCAAGTATTGAGGAACGCATTTTTATGGCATTTTTGCAGCAGGAGAAGTGTTGATTTTGGCTTTTTTGCTGTTATGTTAAGTCCATTGTGGAGGTTGAATTTATGGCAGCCTCTGTTATCTTTTTTTAAGGGGTAGAATGTTAAGAGGAATGGCAGAACCATTTCTGTTTAGATGTTCTACAGCTCCGCTCTGCCTGGTAAGGGGAAGAATGGATAGTGTAAAAGTTGCTGGCAGCGCTGTTATGCATTTCATTGCTGTTAGCTACCTTAACAGCTTTGTTATGCCTGATTGCAGAGTTGGAACTCAAGTTAAATCTGCCATAATGTTGGCTTTGTCATGTTAATGTACAGCAACAGGGGAAGCACGGCTGTTAATGTTATAATGTTGTGGAAGCAACGCAAAATGTTGAATGCAAAACATTCTTGGGGCCTGCCTGTCACCGGTTGGACAATTAATTCAATTTGATTTTCATTCTGTAGTTATCCTTCATCAATTTTATGATATGCCTAATTGAATTGAAGGGAAATTGTAGACAATTTTGTGCACGCTTTGTTCTACGTCGTAACTGGCGCAGGGCGACGAACCAACAGACAGATCGAAGGACGAACCGACGCACAGATCCTACAACCTAGATAAATGGCGCCTCGTCTGGCTGCTGGTCCTGCTGGACCTTGTGGTTCTTCCTGCTTCATTGGCTGCTGGTTTCCCTTTTCTACGTGCAATTTAATGTTCTGCTTCTGGTCAATTTCACAGAAATGTAGTTCAAGTCGAGGCGGGCATCAGAATCAGGGCATCAGGGTACGGCAAGAGTGGACATCCCCAACCGGTTGCCATTTCGATAATTAAATGTATGCACATGTGTGTGTGTGTGTGTGTGCGTGTGTGTGTACGTGCTATTAGTGGTAAAATGTTGTACATTTTTACACAGTGTGAGTGCAGCAGTGGAATTATGCAAATTGAACCGCAGAAACGCTTTTAAAATGTTTTAAGTGCATTTCCATGAATATTTTCGGCGTCAGAAAGAGATGCACAAATACGGTGCCAGGGCAAGAGACAAGAGAGACAGAGAGAGAGAGAGAGAGAGAGAGAGTGGTGCACATTGCAATGTGTGTCAACCAATTTTTGGGACTGAAATTTGAACAAAATTTGCAAGTGAAGCGGGTTGGATGACCTTCTCCCAGTGACTCAGCGAATGGATTTCGCTTCAGTGGCGACATTCTCTCTTCTCTTAGCATGTACACAGAGGGTACTACGGGGTTTATTCAGCAGGTGTGGATGGGTTGAAGAGTTACCGCTAAAATTGGAAGTTTTGAGAATGATTATGGCTACGGGTTGGCGGAATTGGGTCAGCGTTCGGCTCTTAATTAATTAAATAAATATTTAATTCGATTTCAAAATGTTATTTATATTTATTATACTATTTTTTGCTAAATAATTTTTATCTGGTTCTTTATAGCACCTGATCACAGGGTAATCTTCTCTTTGTGACATTATCTGCACTGTAATTCCCATTGTTTTTTGTTTTTGTTTTTCCTCATTTGGTTGATGAACATCCGGAATTTGCGGTGGCTTTTGCTGTCCTCTTTTTTTGTGCAAAAACAAAACAAAAATAGAATTGGAAATGGAAATGGAAAAAACACCCTCGAATGGGACAAGTAATCATAGAAATACAAGTAAATACAAAGTGTAGATGTATGCAGAGAGCGGACCGGAGTATCATCATTCAGCTCTCGGACTTTGCAGCTTGCGGATTTCGTATTCTTGCAACTAATTGAAGTGCACTGAAGCAGAACCGTTTGCCAATCTCTGTGATAAGCCATGCAGAATCGTGCTGCGAGGCGTAAATTAAAAATATAAGAAGCGGTGGGGATAGCCCCAAAAAAAACGTAGAGAAAAAATGTAGAAATCGAGACTTTGAGGGCCGAAAGAGCCGAAAGCATGCCAAATGCGCTCGACTTGATTAAATTCAGTATCAATCACAAGTTTATGGGCTCAAAAGTCGGCTGAAGATTTGATGGATTTTTCGGTGGCAGAGTTTTAGCCCTCAAGGCTCAAGGAGAGCGGCAGGAGCTGGGGTGGGCCATAGGGTGGACTGCAAATCCAAAGGAAATCGTCGCCTTCGCTGCTTGATTGCTTTGCCACGTTTATATCTTTATATCGAGGAGGATGCTGCAGCAGCCAGCTCCTTCGTTTCGATTCGGCCTCTTCGTCCAGTTCAGTGCAGGACGGAAACGGAAGTCCAGTGTACAGCAGCAGCAGGAATAGAATCAGCAGCAGCAGCAGCAGCCGGAGAACATCGATGGGCGATGGCAAATGCCAGTCGCCGCTCAATTTGGTAATGAAGTCCGTTGTCGTTATGCTGTGCTCGCTCTCCTTCTCTCTGTCTCTCTGCCAACTCCTCTCTTCCGTCTGGGCTTCATTATGTTTTCTTTTGCTCTGGCAGCATAACAGGAAAATCATTAGGCCATAGCGATTTGGCCCCGCTGATTGCATGAAAGCTGATGACGCCTGCCCATGGAATGCCAGGCGCTGCCTGGCCACCCAATACCGATCCCTGTAGCTGTGGATCCCATAAGACTGCAATTAATTAAATTTCTGTGCTCCGTTGTTGCTGTTGCATTGGGTTCTGGCCTTGTGTTGCAGTGCAGTGCGTGCGGCTTTAATAAATTTACAAAATTTATTAAATCCTTTGTGCAGCGTGTGCGCTGGTCGTTGGTCGTTGGTTTCCCTCTCTCTCCCTCGCTTGTGTCCTCTTTTTATGCCCTGCAACTGGGCGGGTACCCGGAGCACTCGTAGGCGTGCCAGGCATAGCATATTAAATGCCCCAGCAAGCTGCAAGCAGCACAATAAAGCCATCTATCCGTTGCCCTTAATATCAAAAAGGAGTTTAAGGAATTTAATCTCTGCGCAAAAAACCAAGATACAAAATAAAATAAAGATAAATATATCTACCATATTTAGTAGGGTCTAAGGCTGGAAGTTAATTAAAGATTTCGAGTAAGCCAGTAAAAAAATTGTAAAGATTTATGGGCCATAAATTTGATATGGGCAGGGAATTCCATTTTGTGGTCATAATTTGCGAGCAAAACGAAACAAAAAGTAACGAACCTTTTCAGTAATTGATGGATTTTTCATCAACATAGATTATTGTTTTTCCATTGTTCGTGATAGTTTGGGTTAGGGAGCTACGATCCATGCGTCTTTGGTTTCTATACCATTTTTACTTAGGGGAAAAATAAATGATCAATCTCTGAGAAAGCTCTCTCCGCCTCTCCCATTAGTCGCTAGCTGTCAACTTTGAGCTGAGATGCTACCCAGAAACTCTTTCCCTGCCTTCTATTTATTTTCCTCCCTAACTAATTGTTCCATTAAATAACTTCCAATATAACTTTATGTGCCATACGTCTTTGTATTGCTTTGACATTTTCATTTGTCCCATGATTCAATTAGAAGACAACAAGATAGAGTGAAGAAGGGAGGCAGAGAGAGAGAGAGACAGAGCAGACTGTGCTGTGCCGCAAAAATGCAAACATCAATAAGCTTTCGGCTATGCCGCTGCTCTCTGCCGCCGCCGCTGCCGCTGCCACTGCTCTGTGTTTGCTCTCTCCCTCTGCCCGTCTTTCGCTTTGGTGCTGTTCGTTTTTTGTGTCTGGCAAATAAATCACATGCACTTATTTATTTAATTAGACTAACTTCTTACAATAGAGAAACACATACACACACTGAAGACACACACACACGCATTAGCATGCATATGTATTAGCACCCACCCATGCACACAAATTGACTGTTGGCTGACATGCCACGAGATTGATTAGCTTCAGCCGCAAGCTTTGCTTTGCTTTGCTTTGCCTTTCACTGCTCATTCGCTCACTCTCTCTCTCTCTCTCTCTCTCTCTGCGTGTGAGTGATTGTAACTGTATGTAGCTGGTGCTTGTAGATTGGTGTAAATTGTGCATGGAAATGTAACTTCTGCTCCACTCCGATCCGCTTCAACTCCGCAGCCACAGTCAGTGCTCCTCTGCCTTCGATTTGCTTCCTTCCCCCACACACCACACACTCGTATGATTCCAGTTTTCCTCTCTTTGGTCTGCTGACATTATAAATTACCAAAGCAGCAAGAACCAAGCCCAGCCCAGTGAGAGCCTCGAGCCAAAAACAACTTGAACTCATTAATGTAAGTGATTTTTCTTGCGGGCGCTACTCGTTTACATGATGCTCCCACCATTGGGTGGTCTCCGCCTGATTTTGAGGGGCAGGGGCAAATCATCTTTCAATTTCAATTGATTTTGCTACTCGTTTGCCAGCGGCCCAGTTGCACGTTGATTGATTGCAGGCGATTTTCTTAGGGAAATTCTAGGCGCACATCTAACCATTTTTACATTGGAATCTTCTTCGGTAAGTAATTGCCATTTGCAGAAGCTTTTCTTCAGCTCTCCCTGCCCCCCTCTCTTTAGTTCTCTCTGTCTCTGCCTTTTTGGGCCAATTATTTGCCAGTTTAATTTACATAAATTAAATTTGTGTCTCTTTTTTTGTTGCTGCTGTACTTTCTGGAGGCTTTCGTTTGTTGGTTTGTTTTCGTCGAATGTCTTTTGGGCTTTTATGACCACACAATGGACATAATATTTATGACCCTGGCCCATGGGCATGCTGTACTCTATACCTCCTGGCTATCCCCTCCCGGCACAGCTCTGGCAAAGGCTTCCTTTTGCTCTGGGTCTTCTCCTTTTATTGCGAGAACTTTACGAGTGGCAACTTTGGCACTTGTCAAATGACCAGTCCGGTTCAGCAACCCCCCCTCCCCCTCCCCGAAAGGGGTCTCTCTGCACTATGCCACCAGTAGAGATATAGGACACACGAATTGTTTTACGAGCTAGACGCGTGGCGTGACGGTAGTAGTGCCACATGTGGATAGAGCTAGGGGCACCGGGGGTCTGTGTGGGCCCACCTTTTAATAGCCCTGTTAGCCAGTGTTCTCTTTGGGCTGCTGTTGAATTTTTGATAACTTTATAATGCCTGAAATTATGAAATAAAATCCATGAAATAATAATCGTTTAATTTGCAAACTGTTTGCCAGTGTGTCTGCCCCATGCCCCCAGTGTCTGTGCACCATTAAGGCAGCATGCCACAAGCTGCTCAACACCGTCTTGTGTTCTGCTAATTGAATCAGTGACTCGAGCGCGCGAAAATGTCAATGGCAGCCCAACTCTCAAAAATGGTGACAAAACATAAGTGTCTGTGTCTGTGTCTGTGTGTGTGTGCGTGCATGGCATCTAATTGAATATTGAACGAGGCTTTTAGTGTTGACTTTATTAGCGTATCTGCCACGTTGTGCCACGCGTTGCCGAGAAAACTCAATTAGGCAACGAAAATGGTCATAAAAATTAGACGGCCTCCAACTATTAGAAAAGTGCGCACACCCCTCACCCCCCCCACCCGTCTCGGAAAATGTCAAAAAGAAAATTTGGTAAATTTTGGGAAAATTATGTAATGTGCATGCAAAGTGCTGCCTGAGGGCTGGGAGTGGGTGGAGTGTTGGAGCGAAGTGGCTGAAAATAAACCATTAAGTTAATTAGAACATTGGCTGCCGCAATCAATGCAACGCAACGATTGCAACGTTGACTGCATCAGTCAACAGACATTTGCCACACACAAAGGGAGGCAGCAGCAGCGGCAGCGGCAGCGGCAGCATTTTAATTGCATTTACATGTCCTGGGGGCAAAGGTCCTTTCAGTACACACTCTCCAGATACCCTGCTGGTTGTGGCACCTCCTGTGGCAGTCTCTGAGGTTGCCTGCCCCTCCCCACATTGTTGCTGCTGGCTTTTGGCTAAAAGTTTATTAGACAAAATGCAGTCGCAGTGGTCTCTGTTCTGTGTGTGTGTGTGCCATGTGCCTCGGGGCCTAACTACTAAATGTTCCCACAGTCCAATATAATTATGCGCCATTTAAAATGTTGTGCTGCCACGGCTCCCACCTCTTGGGCAGTCAGCCATGGCCCCAAAATGTAATTGACATGTGTCCCCAAAAGGACTCAGAAGCTAGCCTTTGTCCAGCGCTGGTCGGGGGCTGTGTGTCTCTTGTCATTATTTCGCTTGGCGGCCCATCGAAGGTCGCATAAAATCGAACAGTGTAGGGGGCTGGGGGTAACTTGGGCTCAACAAAACATCAGACATTAGAATTAATGGTGCAGAGAACGATTTTTCTGTTTCCCTTTTGCGCTGTTCTTTTTTTACTGTGATTTGCGAGCTAAATGTGTCTTTAATTTGAAAGTGAAAAGCGGCAGGCAGGAGGCAAAAGAAAGGAACACAAATCGAAAAGAAAGCAAGCTGGGGGAAGAAAAGTTGGAGGCTGAAGGAAAGTTGTGTACGGTGGTGGCTGCTGCTGCGTTTAATTAAAAAGTCCTAGAAAGTAAGGTGCTCCAAAGGTACATAGGTGTAGGTTTTTGCATTTGGCAGCCAGTCAATTATCATGTCCAAGTCCCAGAGTGTGCCTTGCGCTTTGATTGAGACTGTCCCTGTGTTTGCACACTGCCATAGCTGGCATATGTACATACCTAGAATCCCTTACATGTTGTAGTGAAATCGTCATTAATATGCTCGAATAATCAGCTCGAACTGCTGCTGCTCTGTCTGCTAACGTTCAGCTAACGCACTGCATGGACTGTAATTATGTATTTGGGCATTCGGCTGTGGCTAATGTCAGGGATCTAAGCTCACATTTGACTGCATTCATGGCATGCCAGCAGAGCTTCTTCAGGGCCAAATATCTTGCTCTCTGGGGCTCATAATTCTGGGGCTCCCGAAATTAGCTTGAAATTATACTCAAGCCAAAGATATTGCTGCAAGCCGGAATTTTATTAAATACTTGATGCGAGCAAGCAGAGCGCACATCCACACATCCTGCCGGCAGTCCTCCTTCATTCCTTCATTTCTCCATTGCACAATTAATCATGACATTTATTTTTGTTTGTTGCTTGGCATAAACCCAAAGCTCATGCATTAAAAATTACAACATTGAAGCAGCGGAATGAGAGCATCTATCAGCAGCACATCAACGCAGCCACAGATGCGGATACAAAGATACAAACAGACACACAGAGATACATCGAAGACGCACACACACAGACAGAGAGAGAGAGAGAGAGAGTCTAATGAGAGGCGCACGTGCTGCGTCTCTGGAGGGTTTGGGGATTTTCAATTGCATTCAATGAAGCATGACAACCTTTATCCGCAGGATGCCCCTCGCACATCCAGCTAGAAGCACGGCCATATCCCTGCCAGCTGATACGTAAACATGTGTCAATAAATAAAACCATTTACTTGACGCTTCCTGCTCCTGCGACCCTGTGTCTGTGAGTCTACGTCTAAAGTCTCGGGCTGTTTATAAAATCAACAAATGAGGCGAAAAACTGGTAAAAAGGCTTTTAAAATGCACTTAAAAATCAGCAATGACAATCACATCACATATCGCATTTATTTATTTCGCCTCCAACCAAAACCGAACCCTACTTTTTGTCTCTGTTTGGGGCTGTTTTTATACCCTTTAGTTGTACCGAAGAAAGGGGTATATAAAGGCAGACGAGAGTGGGGTTTGATGGATCTGCCACCTATTTTATTTGAACCTTATTCTAGTAGTTATCACGGTATCCTCCAGTCCATAGAGCAATCCTTTCTTCATCTTTTATGAATCAATTTGGGTTGCTCTTGGGCTGTGGATTTTGTTTTAGTGCCTTCAAATCGGTTAAATGACTTAAAAGTTTGCGATAAACTATAGCAAAATTCCAGCCAGCATTCAAGTTTAGTTTTTCCCCACCACTTTTCATGAGGTTTTTGCGCTTAATTTTTACGCTCACTTAGTTCCCGCCTCGAGGCCGGTCACGTGCGCGCCTCAATAGCCCATCAATGGCAGGTCATAATAAAAGGTTGCAGCAGGAGGGGGCCTGACCCACACCTATGTATCTTTGTGTATAGTTTTCTTGTCGAGTTTGCCTTTCAGTCGAAGGCTGTGTTTAGTGCCTGTTTATTGTAGGTGTGGATATGTCATTGATATTGGCGGAGATCCTTCTTCCGGTTATGGGCGAGGGGTGTGTGTTCGGTGCTGTACCAACTTTATGGCCGCACAACAATCAAGCCTTAACGACTTAATAGCCAAATTCAATATTATTACAATTTTCCAGTTGCCCGATTCGGTCTTCCCGGCCGACACTGCGTGTTGTCGAGTGGGGAATTGGGTTCAGGGGTTCAGCATATCTGGCATTTCAGAGCACTGACAGCAGTGACCGAAAAAATAAAAACTTTGGCAATTCAATAAAAATGCAAATTTTTTTTCTGCTGCATTCGCTGCAGTTTTCATTTTCATTTTTGTTTTTAGTAGTTTTACTTTATTTTTTATTTTATTTTACTCTCTCTCTCTCTCCACAGCGGAGAGTGGACAGGGGGAAGGGGAGCAGCACAGTTATTGCTATTGTTGTTTTGCTCTGCTTGTGCGACAGTTTTGTGTGAAAGTTATGACACAATGCGGAGCGTTTTGCTTGCGTCGCGGACTTTGTAGTTCTTCTGCATTTTTGATGGCTAAAAAGTTGCAGTTCCCTTTCGGATTGGGGAACTGGTGGGGCAGGCAGGCAGTGGGTGTTGGCTTTGGGTTGACTGTTATTGCAGCAGCTGGCAGTCCCACATAATTGTTTAATAATGATCTATTTTGATGTTTATTTAGAAAACAATAAGATATGCAATGTGGTTTAGTTTTACTGGAACTTCCAGGATATGGGACTAATGATGTCTGTTGATGTTTATTCTAGTTTCTAGCTTTTAAAATTAATTTTCCCTTCCTCTGCCCAAGCTCCAACAGCTCGCAAATATTCCCTCCGCATATTTTTGCTTGCTGGGAAAACAAAACAAAAACAAACCAAGCACACTCGATCGCTTATCTCGGACCCTTTTTGTCTTCCATTTTGTGCTGTGCTTCGTGTTTGCAGGTAGAAACCGATTGACAATAACAACTTTGGTTGCGTGGCTCGGCAGAGCGGCATAAAGAGCGGGAGCGATCTCTTTGCATTGCTTGCATGTCGCTCGAGCTTCAGCACGCGCTTATGAGTAGATTCTCTCTGATCGGCTGCTCGCATCTATGAAAAGAAGCGAGACGGAAATATCAAAGGCATGACACGTATGTGCTTAACCGAATATTTGCTTTTGCAGTTTCAAGTGATCTGCCTCAAATCGAATTGTAGTCCCTACCGCCACAAAGAGTATTCCCTTGGGCGACTGTTTGTGCAAAGTTTTTCTATGCCACTTTCTATTCTATTCAACTTTCTTGTTGTGTAATTTAATTTAGTGCAGTTATGCAAAAGTCAACTAAAATAAATAAAAATTCAAATGCACTCGCACACACACTGACACTGACACATGCACATACACAGCTGTTGACAAACAAAATGGCGTCTGGTCGTCTAACTCTGATGCTGCTGGTGCCATGGGCCATGGGATCCACTTTCGCGCATTGAAATGTAAATCAAATTTGGCTTTAAAATTGCCGCAACGCAGATTTAGCAGTAAAAAATTCCTTTTTGCCACGGGGCCACGCCCCTAACGCCACCAACGCCCAGTCTAATGCGGAAAGTGTCAGTGGCGGTGCGCGTAAAAGTCATGAATTTTCATGTAGTCGCTCACCCGCTCACTCGAATCTCCTCGGCGAGGTTGACAAAGTCTCTGGATGTGCAATTTTTTACGTGTTCCCATCAGCAAAATGTCAGCCATGCTCGCGTTTGTCCTTCCCATGGCACTGCCGGAGAACAATTTATAATGCAAATGTCAAGCAAGAGGGCAGTTGTCTCATACCCCAACTAGCCCCCTACAAAAATACATGCATACAGAGTGGGCGTGACCGAAAATTGAATTAAATTTTGCTTGAAAGTTCACCTTTTGCATGGGGTTTAATTAATTTTCTTTTGTTGTCTTGCCCCCTAATTAAATGATTGAATTTTCGTACAGTTGGCGCACTCCCCCGGTTCGCTTTTGGCCAGGCCACGCGATCATCATAAATCATTAGCAGTCCTTTTACGCGGGGAAGGCTTGGGCGTGGCCCCAGGTGATTGATGAGGCTGCTGCAGAAACGCAGGGGTAGGAGAGGGGTGTGCAGTAGTGGGAGTGGGAGTGGGTCAGTGAGTGTCATGTAAATCGCAGTTTTTGATTGTTGTGTCCACCGATGATTCAATCATATTTGTTGCCATCGCGCAGCATTATTGTGCGCCTAATTGACAATTAAGCCATAATATAATTTTGTATAATTTAAATAGCTATTTGGCACACACACGCACACCCGAAGTGACATTTAACTCGATTTAATTAACTCTCGCTACCAACTATGAAACAAGTGCAACAAAAACGACGATGATGACCTTTTGTGTTGTTGTGCCCGAACAGAACAGCCTCAAAGTCATGTCAAACATTTGTGTTTATCAAAATTTCATTTAACCATCGCCGGCGGCAACCATCAGAAATAACAATCAACAAGAACAACATCAAATTCAACATTGGACCCATAAATAACCGCATGGGCGCATAGGATACCCGCGCTCATATGCATGTGTTTACAGTTACAAATAACTGTTCTCCATCCATGGACATTCACACGCTGCAGGGTCTGTGAAAACACACACACACACAGGCAGGCAGGCAGGCAGGGTGTGTGGTGGGTGTTTCGGTCACCTGACCAAAACGATTGTTTTTGTAACCACGAAACGTGAAAATGCCGCTGGCCATCCGTGGCAGGGCCATCAGTAGACACGGAGCAATGAAATATTAGTTAGCCTAAAGTCGGCACTCATTTCGAATTAATTAATATTATAAAAAGCCAATGGACAGGCCAGACCAGGCATTTGCGGTGCCTTTGTCTGTGCGACTCTTGCGGCTGACAATTTCATTTTGTACAAACAAAAAATGAACCCTCATCACAGTCTGTGCGTCCGTCTCTCTGTTTGGCTTGAATGCAATTTCATTTATTGAATTCATTTTGCGTACAATCGAGACAATATTTATGTGCTTTATGCCAGAAAAATATGTAAGAATGCCCAGTGTTTGTTTATTATGCAGCTTTCCGCAGCTTTGAGCTGCTAGGACATGTCTGAGAGGCTTCAGGGGAATGTCTTTTCTAATGAAGACTCGACTTAAGCGGCTTTTATTTGTTGTATATTTCCAGAATTTGGCTTAACTTTTAGTTAATTGTTTCGTGTTCGTGTTCCTTTTTTTTCTCCCAATGCCAGCCAGAGGTTTTGCCATAAATTTCCAAGGAACAAAGAAAAAAATTGTAACATTTGCTGCCGACATTTTGGGCCAGAAGTTTTTCGGGTGCAGAGTGATTTATGCGAGGCAGAGAGTCACAGAAAGAGAGCGCGAGAGAGAGAGACTTTATAATAAGGTGGTTAAAAAGTTGCGATAGGTTAAGGCAGCGGCCGACAACTGTTGATGCACTGCCAAGGAGTGGGTGCAATGCCTGAGTAATGGCATTTGCAATGCAAATAGAACGTGCATTTAATGAAGCATACTTTTTGGGGCATTCGCCTTGCGGCCAACACACACAAATTTCATTTTGCGGTTAGCAAAATGCAATTAATCAACGATTTGTTTTGTGGGTTTCTTTTTCCATATATTTGTTATTTTTTGTGTTTGTTTGTTCGTGTAATAATTGGCAGTTTAATTGAATTTAAGTCACATATCAAATGCACGCACCAAACGTCCAGAGAGAGAGAGCGAGCGAGAGAGAGGCGGAGTGCCCCGACCCTTGTGGGGAATGGCAAAAGCCCCTAGGGCGCCAGGGGAAGTCAAAGCCCAAACCAAAATTCTAATTAACACGCAATGCGTAAATAGGTTCGACAAAGCAAGTGCTAGGGAGCGAGAGCGAGAGTTTCTGCCACCAGTTCTCTTGCCACACACACACACACACATACAGCTGTAGCTGTAGCTGGAGTCGTCACACACCTGTGCACCCTGCAGCCGTGCCTGTGCCTGTGCCGCTGCCTCTCTGCCTATGCGTGATGTTTCAACTTAACGCAATTAACATGTCCAACTTAATTGATGCAATAAATGTTTGCGCTTCCCGACTGCTGGAACCAGGAACCAGGAACCAGGCGGCCCAGCACCATGCGTGTGGGAGTGCGTGT
The DNA here is from genome assembly GCF_900245975.1 of Drosophila guanche. Classification (NCBI taxonomy): domain Eukaryota; kingdom Metazoa; phylum Arthropoda; class Insecta; order Diptera; family Drosophilidae; genus Drosophila; species Drosophila guanche. The sequence continues at coordinate 4,945,741 of NW_022995751.1, read as the reverse complement.
GTACGTGCCGCAGCCTTCGGGCAGCTGCGGCAGCCTTTTGCGTGTTGCCAAACTCAAATAGCCGGCTTAAACCGCCGCCCGACTGACTGTTTGACTCTGCCAACGTACCGTTGGGGGGGGGGAGCACAGATACAGATACAGATACAGATACAGGGGCCGTCGCGTTTGCCCAACAAATTTGAATCAATTTGTTGAAATTGACTTTAGGCGTTCGCTTGATTAATTAGCATTGTATTTAAATTCCACATGGGGCAGGGGCATGCCTGCTGCATGTGCGAGCAGAGCGTATTATAAACACTCAATTAAAGCAAATTAAGTGGAGCCACTTGATGGATCCAACAGAATATCATGAGCTATGGGAATGCAATGAGTGATGCAATAGCCTTAGAGGCGACAAACTGTGACACATGGAAATCAGCTGCAAATCATGCACCATGAGCCACGATTGAAGCTACCTGAAACAGCCATTGAATTGGCAGCAAACCGCTAGCAAACCGCTAGCAAAAACCCCAATCCCAGTTAAGTAACATAATTTTCATCCAGAAACCCGAGCGCAGCGCTCAATTTGACCATAATAGTAAAAATGGCTAAGGCCACTTGGCACACGCCCCAGATGACCGCTTCCCGGTTCCCGGCTACACACACACACGAAGGTATTGTTGTAGTTGTCATATTTTGTGGCTATCATGTGCCACACAATATCTACTACATATGTATATAGATAAATCCACATTTGTTGCAACAGCAGGACGTGACTGTGGGACGTGGGCAAAAATGCAGGCAGCCAGTGCCAAGTGCTCGCTTGGACATAGAAAATAGTTTTTATAGTACCTGGTTGGCTGTCCTGCTCCCACTCGCCCCACCCCCCCCCCCCCCCCCCCCCCCCCCCCCCCTGCTGTGTCCTGTGTGTCGGCTTGTCAACTCATGTTGGCAATTTTCACCTGTTCGTTTAGTCAGCCGCAGCTTACATATAGCAAATGTGAGAGGGAGAGAGAGAGAGAGAGAGAGCAGTCGCCACTATGCTGTGTGGCATGTGAAATGCGTTTATGATTTGCGGCATGTCCTTTGCCAAATAAATCAAATGCAATCAACAGTCTCTCGATAGCCCCAGAAAGTTTGGGAGTGTGTCCCATTATGCAGCGTACGGGGGAGCCATGCCCCCAACTTGGCCAGAAAACTTCAATGGAAATTCAATTTCTGCTGCAATAAAACTCAGCAGGAGCATTGGGGCATTGCCTGTAAAAGACAAACGATGCAGGCGACAAACAATTTCTTTCGCATTCTCTATTAAATATCCCTAGCCGTTGCCCTCCGGGGGAAGCAGCACCACTATGCGAAGCCGGATATTCCCTGCCTCAAGCTTGTGCCTCAAAATAGTTTCAAAATTTGATTGAATCTCTTCGCCTGCCCTGAGGGGCGCTAGAAATGATTGATTTGTGGTTGAGAAAAGCCCACACTAAAGAGCATTCCAGTGGCGACTTTTGTGGCATTTTCTGTGTGTGTGTTTCCAATTCTGGAATTCTTTCTCTGGGCAGTAGGTGTTGCTGGAGCAGCAGATTGAATGCCATATGAGAGCGACACTCGAGTTGCACACACAATGCGGAGGAGGAGGAGGAGAAAGTGCAGTCTGTCCCACTTGGAGAACAAACAGAACAGAACTCCTGTGTGCCCCCTGTGTCTTGGCTTTGATTGTGCCCAGCCAGCCAGCCAGCCAGCCAGCCAGCGCCTGGCTGTCTTCTCGAGTGGTTCAGTGGTATATCATTACCGAAAAGCGCAGGGACTACAGGACACGCCGTAGTTTGGTCTGCAGATTGGATTCGCTTTGGTTTTGCCTTCGTTTTTTTCCTCTCTGCTGCTGCTGCTGCTGCTGCTGCTCCGTCTCCTTTTTCTTCTATTGATTTGGGTATTTTTTGTGTGTGTGTGTTTTTTTTGCTATAGTTTTTATAATTTCTTAAAAATACAAAGCAAATATTACACAAGAAATAGGAAGCGGTGGGGCTTGTGGGAAAATGGTTTGCAGGATTGTGTCCCAAAAGCGCAGCGGGTGAGTGGTTGCTTTTTTTTCTTCTTTCGCTTATCCATTCTGCTTTCCTTTCCTCCTTCTCTTTTTTGTCACTTCCCTTGGCAGCAGCGGCAGCATTCGACAGTTTGGACAAAAAAGGAGAAACCGACATGAGGCGGCACTTTCGAAATTGCAAGCTAAAATATATACAAATATTTATGTGTGTGTGTGTAAGTTTCTTGTATTTTATTGAAATTGATATTCTTGGCATCGGAAATGCATCTTTGTGCCGAGGAGCATATTACTTTTATTATATGTTGTAGCTCTCCCCGCTCTCTGCCCGCTCTTTGGCCTGCCTGCCTGCCTGCCTGTCTCCCTGCTGCTGTGCTCTTTCCTTGCCCGGAACTCTTAGCAGAACAAAAGGTTATATTCGTATTCATGCGTCTTTTGTGTGTCTCCAGCAAAGGTTCTCGCATCCATGGGCGTCCCCAGAGCCCCGTCTTGCGGTTAAGAGAAAATCATTGCCGGCCAAAGGTATGCAGATTTCAGATTTGTAGAGCAAATAGCTCTAGGTTTATGTCCAATAATTGCAAGTAAAACTCAGTAAGTAATACTTAATCTTTTGTTTATTACTTCTTTCTGTCACTGAGCATCCGCTAGTCGTTCCACAACTTTTCTCATAAGTACCTTCCATATCATTTCCACTTATTCTTTTGCTGCTGCCACATTGTGCTGCTGTTGCTGTTGCTTGCTGCTGCTGCTGCTGCTCTTGTTGCAATGTGGGAATATAAATATTGAAAATGGCAAATGGGAATTGCAACACACAATGGCTGCTGCTTGATCTCTCGCGGCTCTCTCCCTGCTCCCTGCCCATTTCCACCCCTTTCAATAGATTGTCACGCTGTTAGTTTTGGCTCTCTCTCGCTCTCGCTCTCTCTCTCTCTCTGTTGCAAATGAATGATATTTTAATATATTACGTGTGTGTCCCAAAGGAGCAATGTTTGCCTCTTGCCTCTTGCCTCTTGCCTCTTATGCCACTGCCAAGACATTCCCATTAAGCTTGATTTTCCAAGTGGCAGCTGGCATGTGGCGGCCTCCTCTTTTTTCATCGCTCCATACAATATTTAATTAAGTTTTTACGCGAACAATTATTTGGAATTGGCCGGCGCAACATTTTTGAAAATTAGTTCAGGCCCGTACACGTGAATTTCTAGAGTCCTGAAGCCACACACACACACACAATTTGGTTAAAATGCTGCTGCTGGGGTCCATGGGGGGGGCGAAACATAAGCAAAACAGTTCATTATGCAAATGCAACATGAAACTTGGCCCCCGTTCTATGATACGAGGCAGGCAGTCATGGCAGGGGCAGGGGCAGGGCATTCGGCTTTTACCTGTTTATTGTGGCAGTGGCAGCAGCGCCAGACAAGAGCACAAAGAGGCATAGGACAGAGGCAGCACTGAGTGGAGCTGCCGCCAAAGTGGAGGGCCAGAGATTCAGGTGAGCCGTTGCAGCGGCAGAAAAATAATTAGAGCCTGGCAGGCGGCAGAGCCACGCATAGCAGAGAGCGCAGAGGGTGGACTGGTATGAGCAGTAGCAGATTCTAGGGTATTGTTTACCAGAAAGGCCTGCTCCTGCTCCTGCTGCTGCTCCTGTGCCGTGACAGTTTCAATGTGCAAATCTGCATAAATGCGCATTTTAATTTTGTTGCACATTTTGCCGGCTGCCTGCACGAGCCACGACTCCTCCTCGTCTAATTGAAATGCATGCAAACTCGAAATGATACAGAGAGTGAGAGAGTGAGAGAGTGAGGGAGCGAGACAAAGAGAGGGCGAGCTGAGAGCGATAACAATGAGATCAGCCATGCGGCCGGCCTGCCCGACTCCTGTCTGCCGCTTTAAGGCAGACTACCGACGACGGCAATGACTCTTTAAATATCAGCCATCAACGCGCTATTTTATAGGCCATGTCCTCATGTGCCCCCCCGCTACAGCCACTTCCCCTGCCCAGCCATTAGGCCAAACCCTTTCTCGCCATTCATTCACCTTTATTTTTTATTTATGTATTTTGCGTTTTATTATTGAGCGGCAACACGATGTGAATTTCAATGAGTGTCGCACAGAAACAGAAGCAGACAGACTGCGCCAGTCCCAGTCCCATTCCGACTCCCAGACCCGCATTCCGCTTTGGGAAAATGCTTTTCCGGGCGTATCATTGTCATAAAATTGAGCGTGTCATCGCAAATGGCAACAAAATTTTGGCAAATTGCCAGAAATAAAATTTAAATTAGCAGCAGACATCCAGTGGCAGTGGCAGTGCCCCCCTGCTGTAAAGCAAACCCCCTCGCAAATCATTATCTTTCGCTTACCTTTGGCCGAATCAACTTCCACAGGTTATTTTTTCTCTCTCTCTCTCTCTCTCTCTCTCTGTGCCATAAATAAGCGTGTTGGGACTCCACCGCCCTCAACCTCTGTGGCATTTCATGGCTGCTTAGGCACTCTCTCCTCCCAGTCGTACTCTTTTTTTTTGTTGGCCAACAATTCATCAAGAAAAAACCTCAAGGCAGGGGCGCACTCTCTCTACTCAAAAAGTGTCAGACAATGATTTAATTTTTATGCCACACACACACACGCGTGTCTGTGTGTCTGCAGGGGGCAGTGCCTCATTATGCAAATTGCATGAAAATTCACATAAGCAGCACTCTCCTCTCCTCTCCGTTCCTCTGCTGCTGCTCTCCCAAAAACTAATTTGTCACTGTCTTTTGCTTGTTAGTCAAACAAGAGTGAAAGAGAGAGGGAGAGTGGGAGAGCGACAAGTGTAGAGTGCAAGAGCGGGGGAGGGCGAGAGTTACAGTAAGAGATATAAAAGTGAAGAGAGCAAATGCAGGGCAAAGCAAGGCGGGCGAAACGAATTTGAAATGCTCTTTGCTGTGGCCTGAAGACCAACTGGGAGAGAGCTGACTGCAAAGAGAGGCAAAGTGGGAGACAAACAGCAAGAAGAGAGACAAGCAGGGAGTATTCAGCTGTCTGGCAGATATTATATTTTATTTTCTATATTTGCTATTGCTCGAAGATGCCCTACCTACCATACCCCTCTCAAAGTGTATCCTAAAACAGAGAGTACGAGCGTTGGGGATGGCCATATGTGAGTGAGTTTGTGTCCAGGGGCACGCTTTTGTGGCTTACATTTTTATCACTCTTTTTGTGGGCTAAGGCACTCCTGTGGGGTGGCTGATAAACGACAGGACAGCACAGGACAAACATGCAAACAATTTTGATAAAGTTTGGGCAGCAAGCCAACCCCCAACCACCAACCCATACACCCACATACTTGGGGCAAACTTTAATCGTGCACTAATAAATGCTCTAACTAATATTAATGGCTGGGCTTACATTTCATTTACACACAGAGAGGTGTGCTTGGCCACCCCCCGAAAAAGGGCAAATCTGCATGCAAAAATGTTATATAATTTTTATGGCACGCACACACACAGGCGGGGGTGGGCACGTGGGAAAAGGGCACAGAGCAGGTTAGCTGGCAGTCACGCAATTTGCATAAACAAGTTGCCAAAAATCTGACACAAACTTAACCCCAATTCTGCGCCAAATTCTACACCCCAGCAGCCAAATTTAGTCGGAACAAACGTGAGTCTGATGACGATCATTATGCGTGGTGATAAGTAGATAAAAAAGGGTAGCTTGGGCTGCAGGAAGGAGTAATGGAGAGCAAAATTAGCAAGCAAATGTAAATTGTATCAATCATTGATATTTTTCGATATTTTTCATCATTTATCGTTGATAATTGAGGCTCCTTGAGGCTCCTTTACAGGTATCTCCCCGTCGCAATCTCAACACTTTCCCTACTCGTTTTGATTGTATTCCGATATTTGTGTGCCCCATTTGGTTTTGGGCTCAAACAGCAGCCAGCTCTTGGGTTTGCATTTTCAAATTATAATTAAACACACTTTCTGGCTGACTGCTTGCCGCTGCTGCTTCCAATTTAATTATCACAGCCATTGAACAAAAAGCGGAGCTTCGGTTACTAATTAGTACGAAATTTCGTTGCAATTTTAGCTGCATTCAGGATTTGGTGCATCGACGCATTGTGCTCACAATTAGTTGCATTATTAAAATTTGGCTAACGATTTCATCTCACGAATGCTAATGGAGTTCTTATAGACCCTTCAAGCATCCCGCAAGTACTTCCCTTTGCCCAAACAAATAACTTTTCCAACATGTCCATTTCTTTTGCAAAAGTTGTTTGCAATCATTTTGCTCCCTTTTTTCTTCTTTTTTTTGCCTGCCCTTTTCTCTGGCCCTTTTTTGTGGATTTCCTTTCGTGATTTGCTGTCGATAAGTCCCCCGCGAGAGCCCGGGGGGTGCCTGGGGTCTGGGCTCGTGTATAAACTTGTCAAATTCAACTGTCAAACGCACCTGTCAAGCGTAACAATTAGCACGGCACGGGCACGGGCATGCTGCAACATCGACAGGGACAGACGACGACGAAGACTGGCATTTGGCAGTGTGGCAACAAAAGGCTGCCACTTCCACTCCGTGGGGAATGGCCAGGCCACTGCCACTGCCACTGCGACTGCGACTGGCTTTTCATGCCCAGGGCCAAAAGGTGCCCCATGATTTACGAGCATTTGTCGAATTTGTCAAAATTCTCTGTTGTTGCTCGCCTCCGGAGCTACAGGGGATCTTGAGGGGTTCTCTCTCTCTCTCTCTCTTTCTCTTTCTCTCTCTCTCTTTTTGGAATAGTTTTTCTTGTGCCTTTTTTTCGCCATTACTTAGCTGGTCAATTAGGTAGCAGCAGCAGCTTCATTTTGGGTACCATTCTGTGGAATTCAATTGTCCAAAAACTAACACAAACAATTTGGCATGCTGAATGGTGTGCGCAACCCCCTGGCTGTAAATGGCTGGAAATGTGGCACGTTCGTGGCGTTTTTATGCGGAAATGACATTGTTAGTGCGAAAAATTTGCATAATAATAAAGCAAAAGCGAAACGCAAATGCAGAGGCCTCTGCTCCGATGGCACTTAAGCGGTCAACAGGGGGCAGTGCAGGTCCCCAATTTGCATTATGCGGCTGCCATTTTTCATTTTTCAGCTAACAAGCTTCCCAGCCATAGAGCTGGCCAATTACCTGTCGTACCGTGTCCTGTGTATTCTTTGCAAATGAAATCAATCAACGAAAATTGTTTCAACAGACTTTTGGCCAATTGTTTGTTCTGGCATTTTGCTTGTTTTCCTTGCAAGAAAATGAGAAAAGCAGCAGCAGCAGGGGAGAAAATAAACATTGTCGTGGGCGGAAAAGTTTTATAAATTTCCAAAATTGAACAGAAAATGTAATAAGAAATTTGTTGCAACTAAAGTATTTTTTGTTAAGTTCCCGATTAGCCTCGGCATTCGCCTTCAATTTTTCAGTTCAACTTTGCTGTCGTTCCCTCTGCCGCCCTTTGCTTTGGGGCATTTTCCAAGTATTGCTGCTGCAGTCTGTGTGTTTTTTTTTGGTAAGTATTTTTGATATCAAAAAGTTATTTCGTCCAGACATTGCCAGGGCTTTAAGGCGCACAGAAATTTCGGTGTAAAATGTTTTCTGCTTTTCATGTTTGACCCACAAAAAAATAAATAAAAGCCAAAAGCGAACGAGAAAACGAATGGCAAAGGTTGGAGGCGCCGCATAAAAATGCGTCACGCATTTCATGAAACTGCACAAAAAGTACGCGTACAGGTGTGGAGACGTTATGGCAACCACACAAAAAAGTACAACAAAAAAAAAAAACCTAAAAAAAAGCGCAGAGATTTATGTTCGAGGAGTTTTCACCATTTGATCGTCTGCTGGTGACATTCCGCAGGCCCTCACGCTAGTTGCAGGTTGAAAGCCTGAAATACATGGAATTCCATTTCCGCATAAACTTGAAGTTCGCGGGCCACCGGTGTCGTATGCGCAATCTGCACAATTAGTTTTTGTTTTGTGAGAGAAAATAGACTTGAAAATTAAATTATTTAAACCTAAACTTCAAAGCGTTTTTTGTCCAGTGTATCGGTGCATTGGTGCCTGTGTATTGCGGGTGTCTGTGTATTGCCCTGCACAAGTTATCAATTTTCATCAATCAATGTCGATTGGCAAATCGCTGACGAGCCAATCTTTTGTTTTACTTTTCTCCATTTCCTTTCCTTTTGATTTTGTTTTATTTTATTATTTTATTTATTATTTTTCGCAAAATAAATGGCCGCCATTCGGGCGACATGTGCAACTGTCTGTCTCTCTTTTCTCTGGCGCTCTCTTTCGCTCTCTGTGTGTAAATGTTGATTCATTAAAATTCAATTTTGCACTCTTTTCTGTCTGTAACAGATTGCTGTACATCCGCATGTGGATGGCCCACATGGATCAGCCCACCCCCTTGGGCGACCTTGAAACACCAAACGAAATGGCAAAAAACTAAAGCATCGATTATTCCGATTGCATTTGCAAATACTTAAACATTTTAAGGAATAAAAATAATATTGTGCTGGCGGGTTTTTTGTTAATAAACTTTTTACAGGGCCACTCATAAAAGTTGTGCCAACCGAGGAAGTTTCCTGGCGCAAAGTTTGCCGCAAAAGAAATTGATGTAAAAAGCGACCACCGATTGAGCTGCAGCCAATTTCAGGATGCTCAACTTTTCAAAAGATTAACTCAAGTAAAAAGTAAAAGGGGGAAATGGAAATCAAAGCAGAGCCGGAGGGTGGAGGATGTACAATTAGAAGCACTCATATTTAGCACTGAGGGTTGGGTCAGAAATCAAATGTCGATTCCGATTGTTATTATTCTAATCCCACAAACATCCAACCTGTTTGTGGCGGCCATCATCAATCACTTGACTTGTTGAAAATGATTTCAATCGAATGTTGCTTAAGTTTTGTGGGCAGGTAACATGAGAAATTAAGTTGCAAGCAGGCACGTGGCAGGGGGATTTACTTGGGGTGTATTGATTGATGTGCGTGTGGCAGTGGCTCAGCCTCTCCTCCTGAAAATACGAATGTCCTTCCATTCCCACAGCTCTAGAGGGTTGAGAGGAATGCAAGATTTTAGGGCGTCAGGAATTGCGTACGAAACGGCAGTCGAGTGGAAACGACAACTACAACGACAACGACAACGATGACTACTGTTTGGCTTTGGCCAACGGATTTGAGTATTTTTATTTGTCTGTTTGTTGGTTTTTCCGTCTTCTTTTTGTTTTGGCTGGAGCTCAGGGCTCTCGGATCTCGTATCTACGAGAATGTAGGAGGATGTAGTAGGTGCCAGGGAGTAACACAACCAACCGTACCCGTAGTACGAGCCAAACGTCAAGCATCATTGGCCAGGAGCAGGATGTGCAGTAATAGGATGCGGAGAGTGGAGGAGCAGCCGCAAGTACACCCGGACCGGTCTGAGTGTCCCTCACCACGTTCCTTCCTCTGCCCTTCCGACGTAGCGAGTTCTATTTCTGTTTCTGTCTGCGTCCCCTGCATTATTTGCTAATCTTCACAACGACGACAAAAACGATTCTCAAATTCTATGGTCTGTGTGCGTATTTATATTTTATTCCCATCCTTGAAGCTGTCCCCCCCAAACTCCACTCCGTTCCGCTTCCCTAACCTTTGGGATTTACATTTTGATTTGTTTAGCTTTTCAATAGTTTTTGTCGAGATTTTTTTCACTGCATTTGACAGGCACACTCGCTCACCCTCTCCTCGTTATAATTTGTATTAGTTTGCTACGCTTTAATACAACAGAAACAATGCCATTTATTGATTCCGACACGAAAGCGCAATTTCGATTTACTGTAAACATTCATGTTATTTCTCCCAATAAAAAATGAGAGGGGGAGGGCTTTAGAAAGAGAGCGAGGTATTGCGGTAGTTTGTAGGCAGGCAGAGAGTGAAGCGCCTTGTTGTTGCTTTTGCTGAGAGCGAAGCTCTCTCCGCTTCCACCGGAATCTTTCACTGCGTGCGAGCAGGTAGAAACTTGTGATCGAACTTGTGCATTGTTGTTGCTGAGAATTCTTGCGGTAGTTTTTATTGCGTGCGAGTAGGTGGGCAAGTAGAAAGACTTGCAGTCGCGGACCCGATTGAACATGCACAAATCAGCAGAGTTGTTGCTGAGAGCGCCAGAGAACGAAATGCTGAGAGAGAGAGGGGAATGGAATAAAGAAATTACGCATTGCATGAGAGGAGCTTTGGGTCGCAAATCAAATAAAGATAGAGAGAGAGAGACAAGACAATTGTGACTGCACTGTGTTAATCTTGAGCTTCTCATTCCACATCGAAACACACACATCAAACCGATACACAGCAATGATTGTTGCCTTGCCTTGCCTCTTGCCATTCGAGAATGTTTGAGATGACTTTAAATGAAGTTCCCACGTGGCACAAAGTTTTCCTATTCGGAAAAAAAGGGAAACAACACACAATGCATTAACCATTTTGAGTAGCACCTGGCATATCCGCACTCATTCACCCCTTCACACCCCCCTTCCTTGGACAAACATCGCATTACTCATGTTTGTGGTGGCACAGAACACACAGATGCCAGTAAACAGCAGCAACATCCTAGAAAAAAGAACTTCAAAGACATTGCCACTGCCACCGCCGCCGTCGCCGCTTTGCCCCGCGCAAAGTGTTGAAGTGAAAAATATGTGGAAATTTAATTTTCCTAAGTGATTTTTCATGTAATTCGGCACCTGCTATTATTTCTTTTCAATTTTTTTGTTTCCTTCTGCTGCTGCTGCTGTCTTTGCTCTTGCTCAGATAACACTTTTCCCTACTTTCCTTCTTATATTTTTTGTTGGCTGTTCCTCTGGCATCATCGTCTTGATCAATTGTTAATGCTATGTGGATGTATCTTTACCGTTCTACGTTCTACGCCCCCCTACCCTACGACCCTAAGTAGACATTTCAGCGCCTTCTGAACTTGGAGTGGGAGGCCAGGGCCAGCCATGCATCACATGGAGGAAACTTTCTTTCCTTTTCGTTACTGTCGTTGGCTCTTGCCAGAAGAACTTTTTGGCAAGAAATATGAAAATTACATTTTCTATATGTTGCAGAGAGACACAAAGAGAGAGAGAGAGGGAGGGAGAGTGGGAGTGCTTAGCGGCTGGTGCTTGGGGTGTGGGTTTAAGGGTGGGGCTTTATGGCTTGCGGTTGCTGTTGCTGTACCCATAGACCAAATGAGCCCTACAAACGATGGTTGCATGCAAAGCGCGTGTGCGCTGATTGTGCACAATGATTGCGCAAACGGGGCAAGCATGACGGAGCGTTTTGTCCATGACATTTCTACTGGGAATTGGGTTAGCAGTAAGTAACTGCAGTGCCAGCCACCACACTCCTTCCCGCAGTGGGAGATGCAGCGGCAGCAGCGGGAGAGCGACTGCAGCAGCAGCATCAGGCGACACATTTAGCATGCCAACGCCCCCTAGTGCCACACACTCGTTTATCGCACACACACACACACACACACACACACACATGCTCTCACTCACACACTCACATAGTTTCTCACGCTGACACCCATCCCACACCCCACCACGTAGAGCCCGACGGAAAGTGTGCCACAGGAAGTTTAAAGCGCAACGAAGTTCATAAAAAAACGACAGAAAAAAAAGATGCAATGAGAGAGATTCCAGATAGAAGGATAAACAAAATCTAATCATTAATTATTTCTTTAAGCGAAATCTCAACTGGGAATCATAGCAAGATTTCCATCAATAGATGAACCTAAGAGCTCATCCGAGTGTTTGTTTATTTATTTAGACTAGTTATTCTCTGGCATAATAATATTGATTTAGCGTTGAATGCAGCAGAAAAGAATTCACACAATTATCCAGCAGCTAGAAAGAGCATTAGCCAGTCCCTGTGCTTTTTTTCCCCCCCGATTTTACTGTTTGAGAAGCTCTGGGGGTTACCAGAAAGAGAGAGAGAGAGAGAGAGAGAGAGTGTGTGAGAGGGGTGAAGTAGCAGACCCCATAAATTTGCGGCGCTAATGCCCATAATGCCGTTTTATGAAGATGAAAGTCGTGCGTTTATTTCATTAAACAAATAATAACAGCCAAAAAAAAAACCGCAAACCCGAACCGCGTTGCTGCTGCCTTCAACCCCACACTTTTTGGCAGCTTAATGAGTTGTTGTTGTTGGTGGCACATGCCTCATTGAAGGTCGAAAGGCTTACACTTCCCAGATACTTGGCCGCAATTGAATTTATGGCAGACACATGGCCAAAGCGGGTGTCTCGGGTTGGAAGCTGTGTAAATATTTCTCATGGTATTAACGCAAATTTGTTAACAAATTTGTTTGTGCCTACAAATGAATTAGCCCCCGGGAGAGGCATAAGCCAGACTCAGCCTCAGCCTGCTAACCAGATTCTAGCACATCAATTAAGAGTCGCTGCTCTTTCTCTCACTCTTTCACTCTTCACTCTCCACTCTCCACTCTGTTTACATTTGTAGATAAATCAGCCTCAAATAAAATGTGCAAAAATATAAGTTGCAGCTTTTTGGCAAAGCTCTTCTGCTTGGCTCCGAATCTCTCATATTTCGAGCAGCGATTGTTAAGTGCATGTTTTATGATTATTATCGCAATAAAATTTCTACCGAGCAGCCAGCAGGCAGGCAGACGCTGCCTAGGCTCTGCCTTTGCCTTTGCCTTTGCCACAAACAAGCAAATGATACGCCAAGAGGCAGGCAGCCCTGCCACAGACTGTATCCCAAAGCCTAGAGCCTTGTGGCATTCCAAAGTCCTCCCTGGGCGCACAGGTGGGCCCGCGGGCATCCCTCTGTGGCAGTGGGGCATTATAAAGGCAATAAGATTTTCAAAATACGACAATTTATGCAATAAACTTTGAAATTTATGCCACAGGACGCAGCACCGGCAGCAGCAGACATTGCTCCTTCTGGCATTTTCTTGTGACTCTTTTTCTCTCTCTCTCTCTCTCTCTCTCTTTCTTTATGGCCGTGCCTTATATATCCACTGCCTGACATTTTAAAGTCAATCCTTGCGCTAATCCCCAGCAAGTGCGTTCTTGACTTTTGCTCCTTCGTTCCCTGCCTCGGAGTTCATGTGGCAGCCGAAAGAGTCGATTGTCGCTAATGTAAATTTATTTGCTTTTGAAAGTTCTCTCCGTCTCTCTTTGGGGATTTGCATGAAATCTAAGGCTAAGCAAGTGGCATTTTCCTTTTGTTTTCCGGGTGCCGGAGCTCAGACTTGTGGCTTAGGAACACACAAGTTTTCCGCTTAGCCATTAGCCAGGAAGAGCAGTGCGAAAATATGGCAAAAAAACCAAATTGAAAATACTTAACAATCGTTTGTGCAAGTACATCTCAAGTAAACACTCGAAAAAGTGTGTTTTTTTTTTGTTTTGGGGAATTTGGTAATTAAATATTAAATTCGGCCCCACTCTCCTCTTCCTCCTGTTGTCTTCTACTCCCTTTTCTCTAACTCTCTTTTAGCAGCTTTATTAACTCTGCCTTGGGTGTTTATACAGTCATAGAGCGAGACATAAACCCTGTACCGGTGTTCAACAAAAATATAAAATATATAAAAAATATATTGCCTACTTTTATGCTTCCCCAGGGCCAGCCAGTTAAATCTCTGGGGTTCTGGCCCAAGCCATTCATCAGTTTTGAGTGTGTTTTTCCTGCTTTCTTCTGTCTGTGTGTGTGTGTGTGTGTGTGTTGTTGCTTGGGATTAGGCAAGACATAGGATCGGTTGCCCCTAATCTTTGGCAACTCAACACCCAGTCGGAGGGAGAAATGGGCCACGAAGAAGAGCTCTCTTTTTGCACCTTTCGCTTGGGCCATTCCGACTAAGCATTTCCTTCTCTGTACTTCGCTTTCCTTTCTTTCAGCCTCCAGTCGCACCTTTTGCTGATTTTTATTTCGATTTTATTTCGGGCATTCGGCATTTTATTGAGAAACCTTTTTGGCCACGCCCAGCGCCCTGGACCGCACTGATGGGGCAACCTTTTCCTTGTGATTATTACTATGACTTTGACGCCAACGACCCCCGAGGACATTGAACTTCAGCTCTGTGTCGATGGGTAGTCGGTCCTGTGCCTCATAAACGGCCAAGCAGTTATGGCATTTATTTTGTTTTGCTTTCTTCCTGCTGACTATTTGTGAGCCACGCCCACGCTCACATAACGCATGTAATTTCCTACAGCATGACCATCAAATATGCCAATACAAATTTTATGCCCAACGAAAGAATCTCAATTATTTGGCCATCAATATTAGAGGGGCTAAATCGAGGCACTAGATTTAGCGACAGTTGGCCTCCGCCTAATAAATGGGCCATAAATTATACAATAAATGTCCCATTGGCCATGTCCTTGAAACGCGTGGATTATTCAACATAATTTAAATTTATGTTTGACGGTAATCTATGCCCAAGGATGACCGCGCAGGCAGGCTCCGCCTTTCGAGCGTCTGGCGGCTCTCTGGCTCTCTGTCTGTTTTTGGAGTTGTCTCCAGGGACTCGTTAATCAGCATTTTTTACGCTCTTTGCCCAGGCGCTAATGATCTCTCGTCTGTCTGTCTGTCTGTCGGGTGGGAGCGTGGCATCCCTGTGTGGATTAGTGTGTTTCTGTCTGTAAGCCAGGTGTTTGTTGGCGGGTTTTCAGCGGTCTGTGGCTAAATGAAGTTAAGTTCTCCTGCGGGAGCCTCTTGGCAATTGATTTGCTCTAAAGTAAGGTCATTTTTCTTGGGTAAAATAGCGAAAAGAAAGCGAACAGAAAGGAAAAACATTTGCTAAAAATAAACCCAAAAATGCATTCAAATTTACAGAATAGTTCCTGTAAATGTTTCCATTTCCTAAGTCTTTAAGGCAGCCGATCTCTGGTACTCTCTTCCCATCTCTGAGAGCAACATGCTGCCACAATCTCTTCCCCCCAGTCTGTCTGTCATTTTGACACACTTTCAGCAATTACAACAATGTTTGTTTGCACACTCTTGTGGCTATGGCCACTGCCGTGTGCCGCCAGCCACCTGCCACCTGCCGCACCTCTGCTGATTTCTGGCTGTACTACCGACTGCTGCTGCTTCTGCTTCTGCTCCTCGTGGAGTCTCTCGGTGATGACGGTGACATACTTGCAAACACCTACATAACACGCCAAAGCAACATTTATAGCAGTCAGTCCCCCAGCAGGGCCGCTCCCCCCTCTGTTATGGTGTGAGCGTTAGAAATGGTGGGTCTGTGGGGTGTGGGCTGTGGGGTGTGGGCAGCCCATCTCGTTCGTGTAACTCGATTGCTGTTGCATATTTGATTTCAATTGAATTGCCGTTGAGTGCTGCGCACACACAAACGCATCTAGGAGGGGGCTGGCACAGGGAACAGGGCACAGGGCACAGGGCACAGGCGGCAATGCAACGCTTATTTGACAGTTGATTTGACTACATTTTCAAAGTGATTGACATTTGGCACATACTATAGGCCATGCCCAGACCCAGGCCATGCCAGTGGGAATGGATATGGAAATGGAAAATGGCAGGAGGAGCGGCGGGGCAGGGTTGTACATACATGAGCCATCGATAGCCCCATCATTTGGTCACAGCTTTGGGCATTGGGGTGGGGACTGACAGCCTCCTTAAAGCTTCAGTCCCAAATGTTTATGGTAAAAATCATTTCTCGAAATTGCTCGTTTCACATTGTTCTTGCGTGCTGCTGCATACTTTTAAGCGCATTAGCCAGGACGCCACCAAAGCCTCTTAAAGGACATGCACAGGCATTGAGTAAAGGAAACCAAATTAGTTGTTGCTTGCTCACACATACAAAAATACTTGTGGCTAGTGGCTAGAACTAGCAACAGAAGAGGTTCAACCATCAGCATGCCACAGGACACTTAAGCAGGGGGCCAGCAGGCATCAGGCAGGGACTTTGCGGTACGTCCATAAACTCATTTGGTTATCGAGGGATGAAAGCGCGTCAAAAGCCTCCAAAAACTTGTTTTTGAAATAGAAAAGAGCCAGAGACTCGACAAGACTCGAAAATGGCAGCAGGACCGCTCTCTCTCTCTCTCTCTCTCTCTCACTGTCTGTCTGCCCAGTTAGCAGAGAGAACAAATGATGCAATAGAATTTTATGAGCCACACTAAATGTGGCTAATAGATTCTCAACAACGTGGCAATAGAAAAGATACTACGGACCGAAAGTCTAAGCCAAGCGCTTTTGCTCCGCAGATCTCTGCAGCTACTAAAACGCAGATAGACACACACACACACACACACACACGCACACACACACTGGTTACTGGTACACCCCTTACATATACGTTTGCGCTTTATTACAACAATTTATTTTTATATTTGTTTGGCAACTTGCGTAGAAATGGCCCCAAAATGTGAGCTGAAAATCGCTCAAAAAGAGAGAGGGAAAGCGAGCGAAAGACTTACACTAATGTTCCATACTTCCGGGTTTTAGTTGTGCTTCTCCAGCAAAAGCATTTAACCATGCCCCAAAAACTTTGCTGCGGCATTTAAATTTATGTTCGCTGGCTTCAATCAAAATGTTTGGTCTCTTAAGAGCAGAAGAGAGTCAACCCAGCTGCCGACACTCTCTCTCTCTCTCTCTCTCTCTCCGAAAACTCATAAATGCGACACTCATTCCGTGCCCGGTCTTGATGTCACCTTGGGGCGTGATTAGGAATCGTGAGCAGAGATTTGGTTGACTTCTTTTTTCCGCACAATGCAAATGCGCGGCTCAGCCATCAACGAAACCCATCAAAAAATTCACACAAAAAATCAGGACGGATGCAAAGCAAATGAAGCCATTAGAAAGTTTGCCAAAGAAATTTAATAAGCTTCGGAGCAACAACAACAAAAGAGAAAGAACAGAAACCTGCCCATGAAGTGGCAGGCAGGCAGGCGATGTCCGGCTCCTACGCTGAGATTTTGTGA
This sequence comes from Drosophila guanche, assembly GCF_900245975.1. Classification (NCBI taxonomy): domain Eukaryota; kingdom Metazoa; phylum Arthropoda; class Insecta; order Diptera; family Drosophilidae; genus Drosophila; species Drosophila guanche. The sequence continues at coordinate 4,928,829 of NW_022995751.1, read as the reverse complement.
CTCCCTGAACATTGAGTAGCCTGGGAAGTTAACCTTTTCGCGTGGACAGCAAGCGCGGCCAATTTGTTACACCAGGAAAACCATTCCCATTCCCCTCTCTCGGAAAAAATCAATTTGCTTTCTAGCGAAACATGCTGTGGGAGGGCCCCGCGAAAATTGAGCGAACCCATGTCAATTACGAGCTGAAAGCAAATATATTACAATATCATAAAAATGAAAACTCAAACAAGCCAAAAGTCGACAACGAAAGAAGTCCCCTCCCCTCCCCACTCCACACTCCTCACCCTCTCCCTCTTGCTTTGCGATTCGATTCTTGAGACTCCCGAAATGCCGACCAAAAGCGCAGCACAAACAGAAAATAAAGCAAAAGCTCAGAGAGAGATGGAGAGACAATGCGAGAGGAGGGAGAGGGACATACTGTGAGCGAATACTTTGTAGCAAAGTCTCAAGTTACCCCGCAATGACCCTTCATTGTACTCTTAGGGAAAGATAAGAGTTTGTTAGCTAATAGACAAGGTTTATTTGTTAATAATAAATTACATTTTGCTGTTATTTTTTCCATGAAGAAAGCATGTAAAGTGTCAGGTAACATGACTTCAGAGGGTGTTAACATAGTCTTTAGCAGTGCATTGAAGCTAAGTTGCACTTTAACAGCGCCTCTCTGTGCGCTTCGCATAACCAACAGCTGGGGTTAACATTAAACTAACATTACAGTTAACATTCTTAGCACTAACATGCTGCTTAACAGATCATCAATATGTTAACCGAATTTTAACAGCGCCTTTGTAAGCGTTTCAATATGGGCTTAGGCGTTAATTATCTCTCTCTCGCTGCTCTTACTCTCTTTTCTCTTTCCTCCATCTCTCTGCCAGTATCGGCTGCTATCTTTACTCCCAAGTCCCTTGCCAGAGCATGCAGCATTCGCATCGCTTGCAAACTTCTTCCACTCGGTGTTTATTTTTAGCAAATTGCGCGGCATTGACTAACTTTCGTTGAGCACGGAATCGAAAGGAATCGAAGGGCGACGCCAGGACAGCACAGAACAGGACAGAAGACAGGACAGGGGCCGAGCAGCAATCAAATGATGCCCCCGATTTTTACTTTGTGTTGAGTGCAACTTAAATAAATGATCGGGAAAGCGGAAGCAGCACCACCAAAGAGTGAACAAAATGAATCGCTTTTCCTTCTCTTTAAGAGCTTTAAATTTTCCAACAATTTCCGCAGCTGTAGGACTAGAGGGGTATATAATTTGTACCTATTTTGCGGGGGCAGGAAGGAAGGAGGAAGCAAATGCGGCCAACTGGCTCTTGGCCATATAATGAGCAAAATCCCAGAGCAGATAAACCATTGGCATGGCGAGGAGGAGTCAAACGGATAAGCAATCCAGGGACTGCAACGCATTTCCTTTTGTGTGTCCACAATGTTTGGAAGCTGCCACAGCCACTATCCCCTCGCTCCCTCGCTGCTCCTCTCGCTGCTGTTTGAGGTTTTGGCCCCATGTGCCAGAGCAATGGTTCACGAAGGCTGGGTACATGGGCGATAATTGAAACTATCATTAAGCCCAAGTCCCAAATCCTTTGCCAAATAGGTTGCCCAACCGCCCAATGCGTGCCCCATCGCCCTCGCCCTCGCCCTCGCCCTCTCCCGTTGCTGCTGCAGTTCTAAGAAGCTTTTGTTTGATGCTGAGGTCCCGTTAAGCCCCTGCAAAAGCTGGCTCCATCAATGGCCCAGCAGAGGAGAAGCTAAAACCTGTAAAAACTGCAAAGTCCTCCCACATTTCTCTCTCTCTCTCTCTCTGTGTGGCAAGAGTGTCCTGTTATCCTGTTAACTTTCATGCATTGGATACCCTCAGGTGGAGGCTCTGCTTGATGTGCTCTGCCACATGAAATATGCAAAAGGAACACTCATTGGCAGCACATTTATGCGATTAGAGATGCAACAGGAAGTGGCAAGAACAGCCCAGCTCCAGGACAGAACAGTCCCAAAGAAAATGCTGCGTTGACAGTACGCATAAAAGGGCCGCACCCTCTTCAGGAGACAAAAAAGGAAGGAAATCTGAGCAAAGGAAAGCAAGGAAAATAATAAAAGGCAACAAGCCACTGCTGACATTTGTTTTTCCTACGACACACATACACAAAAAGGTGACAATGGGACGCTGACAAACCAAGAAAAAAGAGGAAATACAGCCAGAAAAAAGGGGGGGGACCAGAAATGAACATTTCCTGGTGGCCCAGATGGAACGTTTCTCCGGCATTTAGCGGCATATGCGACAGTTGCTGACGTCAGCTGGAGGCACTCCCACCCAAATGGATGCGAGAAGCCATTAGAAAATATTATTAATCCGCTGGGAAATGTTACGGGAAAGAGTTATTTAGGCATTAAAAAGTGTCTAAGCATAGATTTTATGAGAGGTACAAATAGTGAAAAAATACATTCGTTTTTACCTACATTTTGGCACTCTAAAAATGCATTTCTCAACATTTTAAATCGATTTATGTTTATATTTAAAAACATTTCCTTGCACAATTTTGCATTGTTTTCTGTGAGTGTTTGAGCCGTGGCTTTCGGGCCACTCCTTTCAGCATGTTGCAAGCTCTTAATGATTGCTCATTGAACCGCAGCAGATTGGCAGCGTCCGTTGTGTGTGTGGGCAGCAGGTAAGTGGCATTCGAATTTCCGAACTGTTCAGATAATGCGCTCTCCGTTCTACTCGAATTTGCATTAAAAACAGCCAGTGGGCGAGAGGCAGCTTCAGATAATCCGTGCATAATCATTAACTTTGCAGCGTTTAGCTATGGCACACACACACACACACACACACGCAGGGATCCATGTATCTGTGTATCTGCGGCAATTGAAACTCATTTCAAAAGATGATGGGCTCGGCTCTTCCTGGCTGCTGTGGGATGTTTCTCTCTCTCTCTCTCTCTCTCTCTTTCTCTCTGTGTGTGTTGCACGTTTCGATTGCTGCAAGCTGCACTCGTACTGTGTGCCGCATTGTGCAAATTACAGCTGATTGAGTTTAAGCTGCAAATGCACTCGTCCTGAAGGAGCAGCAGGAGTCCGAGTGGCTTGTTTGCAAATGGTCGTGGAAGGGCAACGCATAATTTTCCCATCTGCAGCTCCACTTTTTCGGGTGGGTGCTGCCTGTTACACGTCTCTGCCCCTTCGCCTTCTGCCTGTCACTGACAGCAACAATAAAACTTGAAAAATGTTGCCTCGCATCCACAAATGAAATGGGCAGCCGAAACGAGTCAATCGATCAATCGCTCTCTCTCTCTCTCTCTCCCTTTTTCCTTTTCTCCTTCCTTCTCTTCTACTTGATTTTGACATATTTTCGTCACAGTTTTTCCTTCTCCTCCTGGCTGCCCCTTGCTTTTGGTCTGTTTTCTTGGTTGCCATTTGCCTGGGCAAAGTGTCCTTTAAAAAGTGCCTGGCACTTGGCGAAAAGTTTAATTAAATTTAAGCACGAAAATTGTTGGAACAAAAGTAGCAAAAAGTTGGATGGGAGCTAGCCAAAACTACCAGCAGAAGTTCTCTTAAGGCAGCTTTTGCTAATTTGTTTGACAAACAGAGCGGTTACCGTTGTTTCCCCCCTCGACTTTTGCTCTCTCACTCCCACTCCCTCTCCGTGGGAGGGCTTGGGCTAAAGCTCGGGCCAACCGCAGTGCCACAATTAAAATTACAAAAAAGCACTGCCCACATAAGTCGCTCTCCCACACACACACACAGAGAACTTTTGACTCTGATTCAGCCAGGAAAGCTCTTCCAGTCTGACATTTGCTTCGGGGAGCTGCCATTTGTATGCTCCATCTATTGCTTTATCTCTGATTTAGCAATGCCACTTTAATTCAAATATGTTAGCTGCTTCGTAATTGCATTTCAACGGTCCGTCAAGTGTGCCGCTCGCCCCCTATGCCATGAAAAATCTGCAGCCGCACAACAATTTCCCTTTCCCTTTTAAGTCTGCCCACCCGACTGCAAATCGGCTGTTGGTTTTTGGTTTTTTCTTTGTTTTGTGCTTTCATTTATTAATGCTCGCTGATTGCCATTTGTGCCGCACACACCGGCAGTCACATTTAAGGACAGGGGGACAAAAAACACACACAAAAAACGGCGGTGGCATGCGTGCGCGCCAGACAAACTGTTAAAGTGGTAAACGTGCATTTATTACATATATATTTATATATATATTTATGCATGGCAATGGTTTACGTGGCTCAACAACTAAGTTGCCGCGTACTGGGCCATTGCTGCAGCTGTTTAAGCAGCCAAAAACATTTTCCCGTCTTTATTTGTTGTATAATAATAAAGCCTTAAATCTGAGCCTTATTTGTGCATTTGCCTTTGCATACCCTGAAATTCCACACCCTGTCGAATACTCTGCTTTCTGTTGGAACCCAACAGCAAAAAAGTCAACCCAAATTGGCAGCTCGAAAAAACAGGTGATGGAGTTACCTGAAAGGGAACACGGCGAAAGGATTGCAGTGGAATAAAAACTGCGCGGCTGCCTGTTGGCTTGATTATGCTGCTTAACGGCGCACGCTGATTGACATATCAGCCAGGATTTAGTGTGGGAGAGAGGAAGGCAGCGACTGCTGCCGTACCCTGTAATATTGATTTTAAGCACCGCTTCCCAATATTTGCATTGATTTTGCCAAACTCTTGTGCTAAAAATTGGAGAGGTTTTTCCGCCCGAAACTTTCCATTTATCATGAATAATTTATTAATTTGAAAGTTGCCACAGTTGCAGCGGCAACAACAACTGCAACAAGTGCCTCCGGGCTGTGCTGCTGCTGCTGCTGCTGCTGCTTTTTGTTTAAATTTTCAAATGACAAAACTTTGCTACATGCCACTCCGCCCGCACCCGCCTTCGACTCTCCACCACTCGATGCTTGACTAGTTCTTTTTTTTGACAAAGTTTTTAATTAGTCTTTGATAGGAAACCAAAAACTAGGCAAGCAGCGGAGAAAGTAGCGGAGAAAGTAGGGGAAAAAGGCAGGAGGGCGCAGAGGGCGGGCTGAAACTTCAAACGCTTTCGAACTGCGTATCCCTTTTGCTTTTATTACTTGTCAAGGACTACTTTTGACAGCAGGGCGGATGATTCACCTGAGGGAATTGCCAAAATTACGCATACGCCACGTTGCACGCCAAAAGGCAAAGCCAAAGAGGCTGCAAGTGGCAGCAGCAGCAGCGGGGGGGGGGGGGGGGGGGGGGGGGGGGGGGGGGGGGGGGGGAAGATTGTCAGTGTAAATTGCAAAATTTCATATCAAATTACAAGTCTAGGCTGCCGTTGCCCCATGGGTTGTCAGTTTGTCACAGTTATCGCTGCTGCAACAGCGGCATGGCAGACATGCCTCATGTGTGTGTGTGTGTGTGTGTGTGTGTGTGTGCTGCAGCTTCCTTCTGCTGTGTCTGTGGCATTTGTTTAATGTTTTTATGTTGCATTTTTGCTTGAAATATGCACACGCCACTCTTTTATTGCCACTCTCTGCCACTGCCACTGCCACTGTCTCTTTATCTCCTTCCCTCTCTCTCTCTCTCTCTCTCCTCTTGCTCTTTCTCTGGGATTTTTGTGCTCGCTTGCATTTTACACATGGCAGAGCCCTACCCCCTACCCCCTACCCCCCTGGACTCTCATTGTTTAGCTCTAATTGCTTTTTCGCTTAGTTTTCATGTCGTAGGGCTGCCTGCCGCTGGCTTTTGCTTCTTGATTTCCCTGCCGCATCGCATTTCCTGCTGCTGCCATAAAGAGAGACAGAGACAGAGAGAAGATAGACGAAGAGAGATAGCGACTCAGAGCTGCAGGGAGACACCCAAGTGAAAGTAAATACTTAATTATACTCCCCAAAAAAGAGCAGGGAAGAGAAGAGGGTTGCATTTCTTGCTCTCAGCTTACAAGCGGCTTACATCCTGGTGCATCCTGTTTGATAAGGCAAGGGGCTGTGGCAAAGCACTCCCAAATACAGTAATCAAGAGAGAGAGGAAAAGTGCAGCAAAATGGGGGAGAAATGGTGAGAAGAAATGGGCTGAAATGGGTTTAAATATCGCATAAATACAATGGAAGCCATATATCAAATTTATTCTTACTTCAGCACTCAATTATCTGTCCGTCTGCCCTGGTTCTGTCTGGCTCTGTCCTGGCTGCTCGTCGTAGAAAGTGGAAGTCCCTCCCCCTTCTTATTACCTTTCATTGGCTTCCCACTTCGATTAGATGGTGCTGCTGCTGCTGCTGCTGCAGCCAAAGCCATAAAACTAAGCAATTTGCATCCAAGCATTGCCCCTGCACCTCTCTCTCTCTATAAGTTTGAGTCCTGATCCCAAGCCAATTTATTTTTATGCAGCAAATTGCAATGCGCTTTCCACCCACCCATCCCAATCCTAACTGTCGCATATATCCCTCGATGCCTTGAGGATTTGCTGTCACTTGAGGCGGCTCCTTGGTACTTACTCCTGCTGCTGCTGCTGCTCCTGCTGATGGGTTACTTCTGGATATTCCCTGGTCAAAGGCAAAAGTTTCCTTCGGTAAAACTTTCCTTGCTAATATTTTTCAGCACCTTCAACACCAAACGATAAGATCTTTCCCTCGCACGGCCACTCTTCTGTCTTCCATCTGCTGGTCCTGGGCTTGGGTTTCCCTTCCTCACTTCACCTCTTAATTAGTGGAATTCCTATGCATTTTCCGGCAGCAGCAGCAGCAGCACCAGCATCGGCACGCCTTTGGGAATTGGCCAAAAGGTAAAGCTGCAAAAAAAGCCAAGAAAAGTTTCGCTCTCTCTCTTAGAGAGTCATAACTTTAGCTAATCTTTTGTTACGCCCAAAGTTTCACTGTGGATGAAATTGTGGCAAATAAAAATGGTTCAGGCATGTGCCAGAGTATTCTGCCCCCCAAGGATCTTGCACAGAACTGAGGACATTCCCAGCAGCGCAAAAATTTCCTTTGCATAATTGACTGAAAACTCAAATTGTGGCAGCTTACAGAGAGGAGCGAGATTTCGTAACGGACTTGTATCTGTTGGCGAATCGTGTTAACAAAACTCACATAACACATCACTTTTTGTTGGCTTTCGTTTTTCGCACTTTTTCCGATTTTTTTTCGATTTTTCTGGGTTTTTTTTTTGCCTGCCATGCAAGTGACAAGTTTTCAATCTCAGAGCGTCAGAAATAATTGCAAAATGCATCAATCAAATGTCGTCAGAGGATGTGGACTCGTCTATCCTGCAGAATGTGGCAGACAAACAGCAGCAACAGCAATAGAAAAAAAAAACTTGTTGGCGTTTTGGCGTCTGTCTGTTGCAGTCTGCAGTCGGCAGTCGGTAGTCACTGACGCTGTCGCTGTCGCTGTATTAATGTCACGACAGTTCATATTTTGACAGTCAACAAAGTCTCAGGAAGCGCGTCTGTCAACGTATTTCAATTTGTCCGTGTACGTAGACGGAGACGACACTTGAGCGTAGACTTGTAACTGGCTCATTAGTCGAGGGGATTACGTCTAGACCGCATTTCCCGATAATTACTCTTCTATTGGCAGGCAGATGGCAAAAGTTTTCTCTTCTCTTTTTTGTTGTTTGCAGTCGCCCAAACTAAATCGAGCACAAAGAGGGGAGCAGACACACAGCCGCAGAGGCCAAAACTATCTTGGACTTGGAATGCGAATGGGGTTGGGGTTGGGGTTGGGGGATTACAAGCATAGGCCAAAGTACAAAGCGCAATCGGAAAGTTGACTGCGGTTGCTGGCTTCTCTCTCTCCTCTCTGTTGAAGCTTTCTCTCTCTCTCTCTCTCTCTCTCTGCCTAGTTGGGCCTGAGCTAATGCGGTTGATGTCGCTGTCCACTGATTGATTTTTACATGGTCCCTGACCTCTGCCGCTGCCACTGCCCAATCCTCTGTGTTCTGCTGCTGGTCTCGTAATACTTTTAATTGACAATTGCGGAAATGCATGGAAACATGGAGCACAACAAATCCAGGCGGCAGCAACAGCAGCAGAGACAGCATCGGCAGCATCAGCAGACCGCACGAAAGTTTTCAATATTTCAGCAGCAGCCGATGGACATTTCCAATTATCCACAGACAAGCAAATTGGTTAAAAGCAAAACCGCAAAACCTTTTAATAAATCGACAAGATGAAACACCAAAAGAAAATAAAGAAAACCCCCAAAAAAAAAGAGACCCACTGGGAAGGACCAGAGAGAGTGAAGTATATATTTGTGTAATGTCTTCGTGAAGTTTTCTTTTGAAGAATTTATGTTCTAATTGAACCATAAACTATTCTGCTGCCATGGGGGAATATGGCAGCATTTAATATTCATGCTGCAACATGAAACGCCACGCAGAATATTCCCAAAATATCAATTATAGGACATGAAAAATATGAGTCGTACTGCGCCGTTGCCTTCTGCGTGAGGGATGTAGGTCTCGGTGTGTGTGTGTGTGTATGTTGGGAGGAGTCGCATCTAATATAACTGGTAATTAAGGGGCATACACACAGAGCACAGACAGCACAGCGAAGGCAGCCCCGCGTTAGCCTCTGAGGACGAGCCTCCCAGATGTTTTCTCCAGTTACCAGTTCCTCTAGGGTTTCCGCTGTTCCACTGCGCATTTGAAATGCTGGCAACGTAAGTTTGCGAAAATTACGTGAACTGAACCCTCTGGCCAGCACTAGAAGTAACACAAAACTTATGCGTATATCTATGTAGATATGTTTTTATGTATTTATGTGCATGCGGGTGTGGAATTTCAATATAATATGCAAGGTAAGTGATATGGCAGACAGAGGACCCACAACTGGCATATTCTCCTCTGCAGCAGCATCAAAACCCCCACTGGCCTCGGACAATGGTTAAAATAAATTAAAAATTGTGAATGCATATTTTGCACATTAATTGAAGATGACCGCTCATTAAGCCCCGTCTGTGGAACACTGGAATAAACGGAGCCCTGCACTCGAACCGAACCGAAACGAAACGAATCGCATGCGACGATTCCCTAATTGGAATACACTGGCCAACATGCAAGAAGAAATTGACATGCGGCACTGATATCCGGAATGAACTATTTGAGTTCATTTCTTTTGTTATATTTAATGGAAATCAATACCTCATTTTGGGATAACAATCAAGTTATAAACAGATTTGTATTAATTCTTGAACAAGACTGCAGCGAACATCAAAACAGAGAAGCAAAAAGCTATTCAGCACCCTTTGTTGTTCATTTTAGTTGCCGAGAGCGGGGGCCTGTGTTTGTTCTTGCCGAGAGAGAGAGAGAGAGAGCGAAAGAAGAAACTTGCGGTAGTTTTTATTGCGTGTCGTAGCAGCAGGTAGAAAGAATTGCAGTCGCAGACACGATCGAACATGCACGGAAACGAAGCTGCAGAAGCTTGGTAACGGAATCAGCGGAGTCGCCTTGTCGTTGTTGTTGCTGAGAGAGCAAGCAAATAAATAGCGGAGAGAGCGAGGGAGCAATGGAGTGAAGCAATTGCGGGATCACATAAAGAGATAAGACAATTGCGACTGCTCTCAATGAACACAATTAAATAAAATAAATAAGAATAGGAGCGGTGGTTGTATTTGGGTTTCTGTGGATCCTAGTAAAGGTCTTTACATACTCAAAGTTCTTCATTAAAGATGTCTTTCAATAAGCAAATATCCCCTGATGTGCAGTGTAATCCACTATGGTATTTGTAGTACTCCATGGCCATGGAAATTGAGGCGCTTAAGCCTCACGGCCGCGCCCCCACGCATTTCCATTCCACTGAAGCTGATAATTAAGATGTAAGGCAAGTGGGCGCCCAATCATTTCGATAAATATTTAAAACGACAAACGCGGTCAGCATAAATCAATGAAATTGTGTGTGGCACAGCCAATGTCGAGCGCCGGCAAAGTGTGGCAAGTGTGCAATCGTTACGACAACCAAATAAATAAACACATTCGGGCAGATTTATTAGCACGTATTCCAGCATACGGACCATCTAGGCCCTCATTATGGTAAGTGATTCGCTGCCCTCGCTGCTGCTGCCTCTGCCTCTGCTCTGGCCATGCTTCCAGCAGCAGGGCGTGGCAAAGAGTCAGAGGCAGCGGGCAATTGATTTGGCGTTTCCCTTTGATCGATTAGAGTCATCGAAGCTGCGCCCTTCGGCCCGGCTGCCTATTTACTTTTGCTATGAGAAATGGTCGTCGAGCCACGCCGAAATGTTTGCCATTTCATCACGGAACGCTCGAGTGGACTGACTGCCTGCGGACTGTAGGACTGGCGGACGTACGGTCGCTGTTGAGTAAGGGGAAATGCCAGTGCACATTTGGGTGCTCATTTGTTTTTGTGGCACAATCAATTGGAATGGGCAGGCTGGATGGGTGTGGAATACTCGATACTCCAAAGTCTCAAAGACTCGCATTCTCTGGAATGCAAGAGAGCTACGTACACAAATACAGCTAAATTATGAGATAAACATACTAAATTCGAGAAATGATAAATGGCCCTATAACATTTTAGAAATGATAAATACACAAACAATAGCTGCAAAAGTGGGATACAAACAGCCACAAAGTCCAGTTAAATGCAGAAATGTGTGGCATCAAGTGCAATGTCAAATGTAAATGTCTTTCGTTTCTCTCAGTGCATGCAAACGTTCATTGATGCTCACGCGCTCATCCTCAGGCGAAGTTTGCTTGGGTTTTTGCTTTTTATGACTCCACTTTCTGCTGTCCTTTTTGCCCTATTTGCTTAGTGCGTGTGTGTGTGGGGGAGAAGGGGTGCCTAGGGAAAGGGTTACTTGAGGTTCGACCCAACCATTCCCATTTGCCATTTCCCATCGCATCCCTTCTGTGGGCTGGGAAAACAGTTAAAAACGGCGCTAATTTTATGACGGCACAACTTTGGCACTTGTCAAATGGAAAATGTCATGCCCCAGGGCTACTTGGACCAGTGGTTTTTATGCTAATGTGACTGTGTGGGGTGGGGGGGTGGTGAATCTTTTGAGGTCTTCAGTGGCGGCCTCTAAGCAAACACGGGCCATCCTTGAGCCAGTCGTCTGGTCTGGTCTGCCTGGTAGTAGGTTTTGTGTGTTAATTACTGCGGCTGTGTGCAGGCACTCATGAATCATGACTTCCGTCTTGGCAGGCGGCAGCAGCGTTCGCCGCTTTCTAATTATGTTGCAACGGAGTTGGTTGGTTGCTTGTGGCACACAACAAACGGCACGGCAACAACAATTCAACCGCAAACGCATTTAGTTCATGTTGCACACGCGGCGCACCCCTTGGAGAGCGTCCCGTAAATAGTTTGCCTCCCCCCTAAAATCAGGCCGTAGCAGGCCTAGACGTGGCAGCATGGATGCGGATGTGGAGCCTGCGAGTGGAAGTTGCAGCAAGCAGGGGGTGGATGGGTGGCCGTGTCACTGCAGTGCCACACGGCAACCTCATAATGAAGGCGTCCCTCTGCTGCTGCCCTGCTGCTGCACCCGCTGTGCGTGTTTCTTGGCATCTCTTAGTTGCCGCATGTGGCAAATGCGGTCGACCGTCAATTTGTGCAAATGCTTTCAGGCCAAGTCAGTGTTGCCACTCGGATTATTTACTCAACCAAATTTGTCTTAATACATTCGGATTAACGAAGAGAAACAGAGCAACAGAGCTGACTGACTGAATGAATGAATGGAAATCCCAGTGGCAAACCCACTTAAGTGAAACAACGAAGCGTTTAAAATGTTTATTATATGCTAGTTTTATTTGCTTTTTGTGTGTGTGTTTTTGCTCCTTGTTTGCCTTCATTATGGCAGCACACTGCCCGGCCGCCTCGTTTTTTGTGGCAACTTTAAATGCATTACGATAACAATATGTTTGCTAAATATTAATAAATATATCAAATGTCACCACAGCTGCTGCTGCTGCTGCTGCTCATTTCCATGGTTATATTTTACAACTAAAATTAAAATTTATACACACTTCATGGCAGCAATCATCTCAATTAAAACGGAAAAAGTCTTTGCGCATTTGTTGGTTTCTCATCTAACTTACGGCCTATGATTTTTTAATATTAATTGTTTTTTTATATTCTCGTCTGTATTTTTGTGTGTGTATTTTTGTTGGGGGATTGGATTTATTATCTGATTTGATTTCGTACTCAATTTCTATGACCAGCATCTATTTGCTTAGACACAGTTTTCACCATTTATATTTATAGTTATTTATTCTGTCACATATACATATACACATATCTCCGGGTGGAGTGTGTGTCCTTTGGATATTACATTTAGTTATGCACTTTAGCGGCTTTGTTTGATTTGAGTTTTTGAGTTTTTGAGTTTTTGATGTTTGATTTTGTTGTTTGATTAAATAACCAAAACTGAGTTTAAATGCAATTTACCTGCAACGTTTCGTCTCGCCATAAAACATTTATGCCAGCCGCAAAAATATCCAGCAATACATAAGAAAACGGCTTGGAGATGGTTTTCCACCAGACAATAAGTCAATTTCAGCTAACAACAATATAAATTCATAGGTTCATAAATATTTTACAATAGTTTTTAGTTTTTTTATGTTCGTTTTGTTTTGTTTTTTTTTTTCTGATAAACTTAGTACCATTTTTAATGTCTTTTGATATGACTTGATCATTTCTGTCTTTCTTTTTTTAATGGCAGCATCTCTTTCATGTTTTATTTACATACTCTATGAAATGTAACTACATTTAGGGCTTGGTTTTTACACTTACTCTGTGGCTACGTGGCCTCCTGCTCGGATGCTCCTTTCTACAATTGTTAACACTATCCTCTAGCCTAAGACTAAACCTAATAGTTAGTACCTATTCCTGCTGTGCGGGCAGGGGCCTTAATCAAGTTCAATCAAAAATAATTACAATTAATATACACAATTAAATACAATTGAAACAAACGACAAACTAACGCTCTCCGCTCTCCTTTCCTGTCTGGCAAGACAATAATCAAACAGAAATGCCCGAATCCTTTTCGATTTGTGAAATAAAAACTGTCCATAAATCTCTGTGAAAAATAATACTTTTCTCTGTGTTCGAATCAAATCAAAACAATTTCAATTAAAATAAAATTTAATTAAAAACTGTGCTGCCTGGCCCTTTTTTTTCTCTGTGTTTTTTCACGGATCAGAACTATGGGCTTAAACTATTTTCTTTATTTGGCGCTAATTAATTTATTACAATATTTATGTAGGACACCCCTTCGACACTTTTTGTTTTCATTCGTTTTTTGTTGCGAGTGTGCCTGTGTGTGTGGCTGTGTGTGTGTGTGTGTGTGTTTTCTGTAATTTAATTATAAACAAATATGCGACAACAAATCCCCGGCATGGATCAACAAAGAAATTGCATGGAAATCCCCACTTTATAACCCAATTGTTTGCCCCATTTTGAGTTGGTTTTTTTTCCTCCTCCTAGCTATTGAGAGTGTAATGTTGTTGTTATTGTTTATTAAAAATATTAATCAGTCATTTGAATGCAATGAATTGCACTGCATTATTATACATGTGTGTAAGTCCTATACATCTATGTGTTTGTGTGTGTGTGTTTGTTGTGTGTGAGTGTGTGTGTCACATTCCGCACTCGGCTGGGAGCGTACAAATTTGTGAATATATTTATGGTTTGTGTTGTTGTTTGCACGTCTCTCGCCCGTGTTGACGGTAATGCAATAATTTATATGCCCAACATTGCCTTTTGCTGACAGGCTAAAAGAATTTGCCAAATGATTGCACACACAGACAGGCACACGCATACATAAATAAAGTGTTGGTGAAATTTATTGTGTAATGCGTTTTCGCACTTGTGCAAAGATTAATATCCGCAACGGACATTGAACCAGGGGGGGGGGGGGGGGGGGGGGGGATCCTTACTTGCCATAGGGATGCTGCTGCTGCTGCTGCTGCTGCTGCTGCTGGTTAATGTCCGGTGAGTGGCGCATTAAAGTGGCGCTACCGCTGCCCGGCGAGAGGCTACCTTCGTGGCTGCTATTGCAGCTGATTGCTGGAGGTGCCGCAACCACTCCCGCTCCTCCCATCATCTTTTCCGTATCCTGGCGACTGTTGGCCATAATGCGGCGTATTGTGGGCGCGCAGGGTGTGCGTCAGAGGCGCGATTCCTGCGCGTGTTCGTGTCAGACCTGACCGTGGGCATTCATGTGCAGGGACTCAACGCCATCGGCACCAGGGTTCGATGACAGCTGTGCGGGTGGATAATACTGCAACGAGGCGCAATTGAGATACTGTGCGTGGATTAGTACTGAATGTGCGTTAAAAGTATCCCTAGATTTCCCCTAGCAGTACCTACCCCAACGCGTCCATTGTCATAGTCGCGGCTCGCTTGGATGGTCAATTTCGCCTTCGAATGCATTGTGTCCGTCAGGGAGCTCCTTTGATGTGTGGGCGGTGGCATGACGCCCGGCACTCCCCCACTGTTCTGGCCGTGCAGCATCATTGAGCCATTGGCCTTGCCCAGGCTGCCGCCGCCCATGGCACCGCCCAGTGCACCCATGGGACCATGTCCATTGGAGCCACCGCCCGCGCTCCTGCCATCCTTGCGACGGAAACAGAACTCGAGTATGGCCACCAGCACGGAGACGAGTAGGCCGCCAATCAATATGTAGAATATTCCGGCCACATTGCTCAGCGAGAGTTCATTGTGCGAGGCCTCCTGGCCGTCCGTCTTGCATTCCGTTTTGTCGTACCACCATTTGTTGCGCAACTTGATCAGTTCGCCGTTCTCCTTGAGCGTGAGGACAGCCAGATTGATGGGATCCCTGTTGAATAGAAATAGAGAGGGAGAGAGAGAGAGGAATTTTCCATTCCCTTTGTTAGATATGTGGCCCCCTTTTAGCTGTGCCATCAATTTCTGAAGCAAAGGCAAAGCCATTTCTCCATCTCCATCCCCACAATACTCACTTGAGGGCCGAGCCGAGCGGCGTGGCAATGCCAAAGCCTTTTGTATCCAGATTGCGGCCCACTTTCATTGTGTCGCAGGGCTCCCTGGCGTTTACATATTCGTTTTTCGGCGACTCCACCAGCAGAGCGTACTTGCCCTTGGAGGTGCGCACGCGTCTAATGCCCTCGTCGTACGTATGCACAAAGACGTTCGGCCGGGAGTTCATATACTCCCACATTTTGTTGTGCAGTGCGATTTGGGAGCGCTGCAAGGACCCAGCAAAATGTTAGGAAAAAGTGTGCAAATCCAAGCAAAGATTGAGGCCAATTCATTGGCTGCTATTCACATGAACATGACTGTAAAAGTGTGCTTAAAAGCATTCTCCAAATAAATGTTGCCATAAATGACAGAAAAAAAGGAGGAGCAGAAAAACTGAGACTCATTTTTGTTGCCTCTTTTTTTTGCATTTCTGCTGGAGAGCGTTGGAGAGGGGCGAGTAAAGGTCGCAGACAAAATGCTTTTTATTTTGTTAGATTTGGGTGTGTGTGTGTGTGTGTGTGTGTGTGTGTCTGTGAAATTAATTTCGACTTCTCTGCCGACTGCCACTCAATGAGGCGGCACTCATTTGAAGTGGCAGCCTCAGGGCAATACCAGGGTCACTCACCCTGAAGAAATCCCAGGTGGAGCCGTGCAACAGAGTGCCATATTGGACGTCGGTTTGCATGGCCAGGTCCTCGGCCGAATTGATCGGCGTCACCATGCGCTCGACGGTGAGGAATGCAGCCAGATTGGCCGTGTACGAGGAGATGAGTATCAGCGTGAAGAAGAACCAGGAGGCGGCCGCAATGCGACCCGAGACGGAACGGGGCGACAGATCACAGCCCTGCTGCATGAAGGCGGCCAATGAGAACCAGAAGCTGTTCCAAATGCTGAACTCATTCACTGCCGACGAGGAGGATGAGCCACTGGCTGCCGAAATGCTGCCGGATGCAGCTGCGGATGCAGAGAGTGCTGCCTGCAGGGCAGCGGCACCGGCTGCCGACTGGGCACCGGGTGTGGGCGGTCCGGGTGGCATTGCTGGCACTGGCATCGGTCCGGTTGCACCTCCAATGATGCCGGGCGGCTGCTGATTGGCAAGTTGTTCGTGATGTGCATGCGGATCTGTGTGTGGCGTGAAGAGAGAGCAGAGATGAGGTGTGGCATGTACAAAATGAAACCGCAGCAGCAGGAAGGGGGCCAACCGGCTGCTCATAGGAGGCGGCGGTACGTGCCCATGTCGACTGTTGCAACTTTCAATCATTTCGTTTGGATTCTTGGCTTTTTGCGCCTCTGCTCTAATTGATATGCAATCAAACCCATAGCCAAGTTCCCAAGTACACCCTTAATGCCCCCCCCCTACCGCCCAGTTCCTGCCTCTGTTGCAAACCCATTGAGTGCCACAGAAAGCAATGATGACATTCCTGCCTCGTCCTGTCTGGCTGCTGGCTGCTGGATGCTGGATGCTGATTCTGCTGCTGCTGGCATGGCCATTCATGTAGTTCCATTCTGCCATGACAGGTTTTATTTTTCACTTGGTCCCTCCGTCTGTCAATTCTCTCTTCTCTCTTCTCGCTTTTTACACTCCCCTTCTCCCTGTGTGAGTCAGACGCTGACTGCATACCAAATTTTGTTTGCTTTTTCCGCTAAAATTACATTAAGGATGTGTTTTGCCGGATATGTGTGGAGTAGATTGTTATGAGAGCACTCAACTGGGCTCTCCATCTGTCTTTCTGTCTGTCTGTCTGTCCATATGTGACGCCCTTTTGCTGTCCTTTGATTGGCAGCATGAAAATTCCATGCAAATAATTGAATTTCTAATGAAAATCAAATGAAAATTGAATGCAAAACAAGTCGCAAGTCGCAAGTCCAAAAGTTACACAAAATTCAAACATGAAGCATGAAATTTATACGAATTTATTCCTGTCGCCCAGCCATCCTTTTGCTGCCTAGCAGGTGTCCTGTGCACACTCACCTGGCGACTGTGATTGTTGCGGCTGCTGTTGCACGAGACGCCATTCATGTGGCGAGAAGCGTGACACAAAGAACAGCACGATGCTCACTCCAATGTAGCTGAAGATGACGCTCACCTGTTGAAAAACAAAAAAATAAAGCCGCGAACATGAGAGCCTTGTGGAGAGGAGGAAAGGATGGAGGATTTTTCTCATTAAATTTTCTTAACTAATTGAAGCGGAAGCGGAACGGCGCACGGTGTTGTTGCCTAGCAAAATAACGAAACATTAACCTAATGGTGCCCAAGGACATTGACGGCAGCAGACCAGGAGCCACCCAGCCACTGTCTGCCTGTCTGCCTGCTGGCAGCACCTGAATGGCTGCCATGGAGCCAGCGCGCCTTTCTTTTGTGTGCGCTTGAAGGCGTAAGGCGTAGGGCGTAAGGTGCCTCAATGGCACACACATCCTTGCGCCTACTCCTACTCCTAAGGCTTGTGCCTGCCTGCTTTTCAGCCTTGTACTGTGCCGCTCTTCATGTAGTGTGTGGCAGCAGCTAAAATGCTTCATTTCATTTATGATACATTTTTGTAACAGACTTTTTTATTAGCTTGTTAACTTTTGCGCCTTTTTTGCCCGTGCCCGTACCCGTACCCTTGCCCTCATCCCACCCTACTCTGATTTGCCCTTCGTGAAACTAATTTGCATTTGTAATTTTCTTTTCTTTTTTTTTGAGCTCATGTCAAATTACGCATTAGCTTTCCCCTTCACCCACCCACACTCCCTCGCGCTCGCTCTGTGACTTTTATTAGCATTTAATTTTGCATTTGTCGCGCTGTCAACACTCTTTGAATGTTTTGAGATCCGTAACCCAACGGCCGAAAAGCCCACCAAAGCGGAAACCCAAAGAGAGAGAGTATTTTGGGGCATAACCATTTCATGTGGACTTGCAGGGTGCTTAAGCTACAGGGTAGCCAAGTGTTCAGACCTGTTGCAACTGCCTTTTTTTATGCACTTTTGTTGTTGTTGTTGGTCATAACTGCGCATTAGGGAGCGCAACGGATCACAGAGAGCGCCGAACCGAGCCCAAAACCCATCCCCAAACTCCTAATTTGCTTAATTGTCTATCCGCTTGTGCCCGCCAGCAGTTCCTGGGCATCGTTGCTGTACTATCCTTGGAGGCTTGCTGCAACATAAACATCAACTAAATGCTCATACAAATTTGATGGGTTTGCCATTTGTTTAAACAGCTCCTTGGAGCCAAACAGCCGAAACTTTTGGACACGGAGAGACTAGCGTAAAATTTAAAACTTGACGGCCACGTAATTTTCGTGCCCCCTCGCCACCACGGTGTAGGTCCTGCCACTTTCCACTGTTTATACGAGTAATGTAAGAGCAAAAAAGAATAAAAAAATAGAGAAAAAATGGCAGTGGTAGTGGCAGTGGCAAAAGCACAAAAAACTTTGTCGTTTACTCTATTAAACTTTCGGGAGGAGCAGCGCCGAGCAGTGGCAGAGCAGCTTACGTGGCGGCTGCTGAAGCCCAAGTCGAAGCCAGAAACCAGAAGAAATAAATATACAAGTCGCAAACTTTGCAGGCCGCAAACTTTGTCCGAGGAGCACGAGGAGAGAATCGAGGCAGAAAAAGAATTGGCAGCGGCAGCGGCAACGCAGAAATGAAAGAAGAAATTGTTTAAAAAACTTTACTCATTTGTATGCAGCGCAATTTTAGCAACATTTTGACTCGTTACGCGAGTAAAAATAAACACATTCCAAACGTTTGCCGTTGCCACTGAACAGAACAGGACAGGAAATAATTAGAAATCCAAAGGCACAAAGAAGATGCGAGTGGCGAGGGTCGCTTGTTTGTTTGTGTTTTACTTTCAAATATCAATAGTTGCAACTAAATCTTCATTAAATCGGATGGGGACCATGCTGCAGGGACAAACGAAGTCCGTAAGGGACTGGAGACTGCCTGGGTGCAATGCTTCGCTGAGCGCCAATGAAGCGGAGTGCAGCAGGGGGGGACGGCGGGACACACACTACAGGAAGTTGTAGGAGCAACCACTCTCTCTCGCTCTCTCTTGGACTCTCTACCATATACGCACCCAAATTTCCTGTGATAAAGGATTCATGAAGCTGAACACTCCGGGCGTTTGCTTCACTGGCTTCTTAATCATGATGGAAATGCCCAGCGACATGAACGGCTTGCTAAAGTCGATGACACGTTCGCGTTCGGCGGTAATCGTCATGGCGGCAATCGCAATATCCGCTTCCTGCAACAGAACAGAGCAGAAGGGAAGAGAGGATGGAGTATGGAGGTTGGAGTGTCTGCAGCTAGCCAGGGAGATAGCGTGCCGCAGTGGCATCGTGTGGAGGAGGCACTTACCTTGCGCACCAACTCCCCCACCATGCCATCCCAGCCGCCGTGGGTCTTTGACTTCTCCGCACCGTAATTGCCATCCTTGACCAAACGGAGTTCATCTGCGGAGTGGAAACAGAGCGGGCGTGGGTGATTAAGCAGCTGAAGAGAGCCTCCCTTGTCTCGTGAATTCACTTACAATTAATGCCCAATTCCTTGGAGAGCAACTCCGCGAGATCCTTGCAATAGCCCTCGAAGCGCTCATTGCCTTGCAACTTCTCGCCAAAGGCCGCCTGCTTCAGCATTATGTACGGCTCCTCCAGCACAGTGGTCACTATGTATGTGCGATTCTTCTCAAACTCCACATGCGGTCGCAAACGCACATACTTGGCATTCAGCGGCTGCAAGCCGGCATCGTCATTCCACTCGGCCACTTTTACCTGTGGAAGAAAATATAACTGTAGCTGGAGCGGGAGAGGCCATAAACATAGCGGAGTTGAGCGTCTCCCGGTTTTTGCATTGCTTGTTTTCTGTCTAAACTCTAGGTACGCGTTGCGTGCAGTCGCAATTGTCTTATCTCTTGCACTGCGAGCTTTGCTTTGCTTCTCTTGCAGTTGCTAAAAGCTCTCTCTGAGCAATAACAACAAAAACGCAAGCCACACTCGCAAGCTGACTTCGATTCCAAGCTGCTGCGTTGTTGTTGCATTTGCTTGTTCCTCGATCGTGTGTGCGCCTGAACCTTTTTTTGCGCCTACCTGCACACAACTCAAACTCTCTGTCTCCCAATTCTTGCTATTCTTCTTTCGCTCTTTCAACAACAACATCGCCGAATATTGCGGGATACTCTCAGCACATGTGAATGAGCTTTCTTGTCTCGCGCAAAGACTTAGTGAAAGAGGGAGATAGCTACATACCATGGCACTGTTTACAGTCATCTCAACAACATGCAGCGTGTAGTTGATGCGTCTGCCGTCATCATTGAATTTGATGTCACCGGTAAGGCCCTCGATTTCCACCTGCGGATAAAACAAGCAAAATATACCGGGAGATTACAACAGGTTACATAAATTCTCCCACAGTGTGGGTGCGTGGCGTGTCTTTAATTGCTTTCGGTATCGATGTCACCGCATCATCATCAGGCTCTCTCTCTCTCTCTAACACTCACCTTTCTCAAATAACGCGATATTTTATCGCCATGTTCCCAGGCATTCACCCAGCCCTTGGCCGTATTACAGTCCAATGCTCGGGACGACGAGGAGGCGCCATTGGATCCAGAATCGATGCCACCACCAGCACCGCCACCGCTGTGGGCACTGGCATTGGCATTATTGTTGTTGTTGCTGTTGTAGTTGCCGTGACCATCGCTGGATGTCGAAGCAGCCGCCTGGGCCACCATTAGATTCTGGCTGCGACGTTGCTGCACATTGTTCCTGAATTGATCCGGTTTCTTGCGCAGGATTTTATTGAACGCCTCGACCAGAACGAACACAGCATCGTACATGAGAGCGGCCTGGGCCTAGAATGGAACAGGAATGGCGGGCAGGGATAAGGGTGGGTTTCGTGGGGTTTAATGAGTGCATTACACGGTGTTATTCACAATTTTCCCAACCATTGCCCTCTGGGGAGCAGCCAGTCCCAGTCCCAGCCCCAACCCCTGCCCCAACCCATCTTCCACCTTGTTTATTTCATGAGAAAAAAAAGGAGCAGGGAGGGGGCACCTAGATACTGGGTCTCCCAGCGGGTGTTAGGGTTTAGCGTTGATCTAAGAAACGTGTCGCATATTAAACCCCGACTTTGATTTAATATTTAATCGCTGGCAGAGTTCTTAAAGCGAATGCTCGGTAAACAGAAAATGAGACTACGAAAGAATGGTGGAGAATGGCAAAATGAGAGAAAGGGAATGCGGCAACACACAAAGGCTTTAATGTGAATTTCCCCCCCTAAGCACACAGTCAAGTCAAATAAACATGGTCAAAAGAGAGCAGCAGCAGCAGCAGTCGGAGCGTGAGACAGCGTTGGTGATGGAGAGACTGTGTCGTCCGGTGGCTGACTGCTCTGCCCCATGCGGCTGTCCGTGTAGCGCAGCAGACGACCAACATTTAAGCGCCACAAAGTGAAATCTTTGTCAACAAGGATAATGCCAAGGAAATACAAATATAAACAGCCAGCGCAAACGCAAACGCAAACGCAAACTAAACCAAAACGCAGCCTCTTCTCTGCTGCTCTCTAACTGTGTGTGGCTGTCCGTGCGCGTATCTGTGTGAGTGTGCCAACAATGACAAGGACAACGGAACAGCAAGGACACATGTGCCTTTGACTGCAAGTCCTGCCCCTCCACTAAAAGTGAAATCTGCTGCTATTTGACTACAGCACAGAGAGGGAGAGCGAGAGAAGAGAAGAAAACACAAACAGACAGCTCGCAGAGCAAGCGACAAAGCGCCGCAAACTGGATGCTACATGGCTGTGCCCCTTCCGGATGCAAACATTAAATCCCCCAGCAAATATTTAACAAACCCCACTGTACTGTAGTACTCCCCACCATGGTCATATGGGTGTGGCTGTGTGTGTGGCTTTGTGTGTGTCTCGTGTGTTTCCCTTACCGAAATCGATTCACGGCCAGCCCCAACACTCATCTGTGGGTCCAGGCGCTTCCAACTGTCGTAGAACTCGCGCACCAACCGCCGATTGGTGTCCACAATGCGAAAGCCTGTAATGTTAATGGCCCCAAATTCGATTATCTCACTCTCCCAGCGATCGTCCATGACCTGCAAAATGGAAAGACAATAGAAATAAGTTTCGGCTTTTTGGGACTGCGATGCGATGCGATGTGGTGGCGGTGGCGGTGGCATGCAACTTACCAAACCACTCAGCAAATAGTGATAGGTGCGACGACCCAGTCGCAAATCGCGCACATGCTGGATGAGTATTTGCTTGGCCATTTCCGTGGGACAGTCGAGGACAATGTGCTTGCTGGTGAAGCGTCCGATTTGCTCCAGCGTGTGCAGGAACTCGATGGCCATGCTGACATTGGAGATGCGCTTGACCAGCTCCACTTGAAAGGACTCGTTGCCGGGTTTCAGCCCCTGATAGATTTGCTGCAGGCGCAACAGACCTACAGAACAAAAGGGGTACACAGAGGGGTGGGAGGGTGTGTGAGTGCAAGTGTGATCCTGTTAATTAACTGAGTTTTCGGGGAGCGGCAGTGTCGGGCACAGAGAGGCATACAGATCCGATTCGATGCATATATACATTAGGAAGGGCACACAAATTACAACCATCAACAGTTTTGCGAGTCGTTAGCCACTGCTGAAAAGGAATAAGCCCCAAGGCCCCTTGGGCCAGGCCCGGCCCGGCCCGGCCCGACCCGGTCTCTCGTTCGACCGGAGAGTATCCCTTATCAACAAGACGAACATTTGCAACTCTCACAGACAGGAAACCCTCAGGGGGGGATGGATGGATGGTCAGACAAGGGGTTATATGTAAACCCGAATCCACACGACAAACAATCAAGTTCGCAACGAAATTTAATCTTCTCATTCACAGAAAGTCCAAACGTTTGAATGAATGGAATTATTCTTAGAATAAATCGACAAGGATTTTGATTTTCTTACAGAGTAGCTTAGCAGGCACTGAGAGAAAAAGGTACCATTAAAAAGAAAAAGTGATTTCTGAATTACTGAAATTGTTAATTTAAAATATAAAATATATTTATTTTTTTTGTTAAATATTTATATTTGATCAAATTAATGTTTAAATATAAGTTAAAGCAACTTTTTAAGCATTCATCTCCCCTTCTCTGCAAACAAAAAAATGATGTTCAGAGAACGTTCTAGTCTTTCTTGTCGCCTGGGCCTTGACATTTGCCTTTGTCGAAAAATAGGCCATAGCCAGACACACACTAAAGCAGACATATGCACAAGGGCTCAACCCATGGTAGCCCTCACCCCTCGTACACCCTTTTGTAGTACAACAAAAGCCAAAGGAGCAAAATCAGTTTCAATTTGAAATTTACCGAAAACGGATACAAAGATACGGACGTACTCGTACATGCCCCTGCCTGCACATGGTCCAGCAGATACTCAGGGACGTGGCTTAGTTTGTGGGCTTCGACCAGGGCCAAGTTTCAGGCCCCAGCTCTCCCTTCATCATCCCTTTTGGGCCATGGAATTATCAGCGCTGTGGTGCTGTCAGCCATCGTTTGTGCCACATCGTTGTGTGTGATATGCGCATGAGATTCCTCTGCGAGCGCAATTTGCATTTGTGTTTATTGAGTTATGGCTGCAACTAACTGCCGCTTCGCCCAAGCTACAAGCTTCTTGCTCCATGCACTGTGCCCCCCATGCAGCTTTCGTTCGCACTTAAAACGAGATGGCTAAGGCGCCCCAGGCCCTGCACGAGTCAAAACTCAACGATTCAATGCGCCTGGGACTGTGATGGAGATGAAAAGATGGAGATGGAGACGCACACAAGCCCAACGGAGAGACAGACAGATGATTTGTATTACAGCAGCTACGCAGCAAACAAAAGCAAAAGAAAAAACGTAGTAAGAGAAAGGAAAAAGAAGAGCAAGAGGATGAGCAGGAGTAGGAGCAGGGAAAACTGAGGAGCAGAAGACAGTAAAAATCTCTGACTTGCTCTCTCTCTGTCCTCAACTGAATGTCGCATGAGACACGGCGCTGGCTGCAGCTTCGAATGCGCCTTCAATTTATGTTTGCGGATAAAATGGGATTTGCTTTTTGCTTCTGGGCTTCTGGCTGGATTTTTGATTTAGACATTGTCGGTGGCATGCCCCATGCTCGCTACGCACGCCACCAAAGTGACAGAGAGAGATAGAGAGAGAGAGGGAGAGGGAGAGCGATGGGTAGAGTACTCAATACATTTCCAATTTGTTGTTGCTTTGATTTGCACTATGTACGAAGGAGGGTTTTGTTCAAGTTTTATTCGTCTCGTTTTGGTGGAGAGTACATAGCGGTATATAGTCGAGGGTATTCCAAGGGTATTCCAAGGGTATTCCAGGCTATTCTAAGTGGAAGAATATGGAACAAGCAGATCAACGGATTGAGAGAGATAGAGAGAGTGCAAGCAGCGTAGGCAGCGTAGAGAGCGCATGCAGCGAAACAGAAAGTGCAAAAAAAGCTCACTCTCGTGAGAGGAACGGCCTGGCAGCCAGAACGAGATGGCTAGAGATCCACTGCATAGATCCTACAGCTGGAATTCGCTCTCTTCTGTTTCAGCCTATGCATGCGTGAGCTTACACACAAATTGGAGTGTTGAATGCGAGTATTTAGCACTTTACAAATCCAAAACCTAAGGAATTTCTACTCACACAGCAGGGGGCCTTTGGGGTATCAAAAATGTCTTGAATAAAACATGAACTTTTGTTTCCGTATGTCTCTCTCTCCCTCTCCCTCTCTGCCTCTATCTGTTTGTGTGTTTGTGTGAATGAGTGTGTGGCCATTTTTTGCTGTGTTGTGTGTTCTCGTTGTGCAATAAATTTTCTGCCTTGCCTTTTATACAATTTCATTTGCTGGCACTTCCTATTCCTCTACGCCGCTGCCACGCCCGCACTCCCCCCCGCTCTTTACCCATTCTGACATTCGCTTCCATTCGCTTGGCTTGTGTTTGGATTTGATTTTCGGGTGTTTTTTTCGATTTCGAGATTTGCCGCTTGGATTTGGAGTGGTATCCAATGTGCGTATGTGTGTTGGTCTCTGTGTGTGTGTGTGTGTGTGTTTGCATTAGTGTTCTGTATCTATGTGCATGAATCGGAAAATCGAAAGTGTAATTGAAGAGCATGCGGTGCTGCGGCGGCCGAGGATTTTGTTTTATTTCATTTTTGATATGAAAACATTTTTGTGGCTCACCCCGTGGCATATAATTCGAGTGCCATCGCAATTTCCCTCTCCCTTTTCTGCGAATCCACATCCGCTGTGTGTGTGTGTGTGTGTGTGTATTTCCGGTGATTTTTGTATTGTTTTATTTCAAAGCTGTGGCCGGGTAGGCTGCTCCGGGGATTTTTCTTTCATTTTCGTTTATGTAACGAATTTAAT
This sequence comes from Drosophila guanche, assembly GCF_900245975.1. Classification (NCBI taxonomy): domain Eukaryota; kingdom Metazoa; phylum Arthropoda; class Insecta; order Diptera; family Drosophilidae; genus Drosophila; species Drosophila guanche. The sequence continues at coordinate 4,903,564 of NW_022995751.1, read as the reverse complement.
TTACAATTATATTTTTCGTTTTCTGTTTTTTTGGCAGCCCAAATTCAATTTATTTTGAGCACAGAAAAGGAATTGAAAATTGAATTTAATCACAAATTGTCAAGAGACAAAGATGCAGCAGTGGGCCGAGTGTCACTACTCCGGCTATTATTCCTCCAGTGGCTATGCAAATCTGTCAACAGCCACGCCCACTGCCCACACACTGTACACTCACTCGTCTGGACCGCCTTAGTTGATTGAGGCTCAACTTTCACTCAGCAACACACACAAATGCGTAAGGCAAACAAGACAATTTGTTATGTTAAACAAAAGTTAGTTTTGCGGAAATGAAGTTTTCCTGCCTTCGGTAGCGACACCATCAAGCAGCAGACGCAAAAGATACAGCAGAGAGGGAGAGACAGAGCAAGAGATATGGACATTGTGGACATAGAGCACATCACACATCAGCTATGTACATACACTTATGTACATACATACATAAGTACATATGTTGGTTAACAAGTAAGACATTTGCCAAGCATATTCTATGCAGAGAGCTAGGGGCGGTGGAAAAGAAGACATAAACAAATGTAATTATTATAAGGAAGTTGCTTCTCTCCACCACCAGTCTCCCCCATTGATGTTTCTGGACAAAGTATTAGAGGAATATTATTTCCTGGGCAGGAAATTGAAGGGACATGCTGCTCTCGCTCTACAAATAATTTTCCAACATAAACCACCCATTAATTTATGCATTAAATCGGATCCACTTGATCTAGTGCGCTGCCCTCTGTAATTAGGATACCAAGAAAAATAATCAAAAAAAAAAGAGATAAACAAAACTTCTGGGCTTTAAGTGCCACGCCCTAATTTAGCAGCTTGTTGGGGCTCGAGTTTTTTATACTTGCTGCTGCCCGGACTGGCTCAGCCTAGCTGCCTGCTGCTTGTTGTGCTATCAAAAACTTTGCCGCTTTAATTACTTACAAAACTGCGTCCTGTACGTCCTGCGTCCTCGTCGGCCTCATTCGGCTACTGGGAAAATTATGCTGACAAGCTCAAAGGCTTTGCGCATATGTTTTCAATGGCCTCGAAACAGGAACAGGAGACTGCGAGTGGGGGGCCACAGGCAGCATTAAAAGTATCAAATAACATGAAAGTGAAAGCGCAGTAAACCCCATAATGGTTAAATTAATGGCAGTCCTACCGGAATGGCAGCAGCTTCAGCAGCGGTACCGGGGGGCATGGAGGAGCACATTCTGGCATCCTTTTCGGCTGTTGTCTTAAAGCAATTTGCGCTGCCATTTGACGCAGTTTATGCAAATTTTCCAGCCTGTGATTTAAATTATGTAGCTGTAGCACATTCCCATTCCCAGCCGCTGCCTCTCCTTCGCTCTCTACGTGGCCAAAGTGCCATGAACCATCAACGTTTGCTTATTATTCATGATGTTCCGCCCCCGGTCTCTATTTACAGATTCCTTTCAGATTTTTATATGCACACACAAACCGCTCAAATCGAAAATACATATTTGATTGTCTTTTTGGGATGGGTTTCTGGTAGAATACAATCAAATCTTTCATCTATAAACGAAACCATTTGCATAATTCTGCAGTTAAGGATTTTTTGGGGGTCGCGCGCCTTTGGGTCATTGATTAGTAGCAGTCAGGGGCAGGAGGGTACCTGTTGGCGGTCGGGGGGGTGTCTCTTTAATAAACCATATTGAGTCTGGGCCAGCGAACTGCTGACGTATTCATTGCAACATGAGCAAGCAGATTTTCACACGTCCTTAACATCCCAGCGAAAGCGGCAAACAGCAATCTCACGCACAATTCTGTAGCTGAATCTGTAGTTGTATCTGTAACTGTAACTGTAACTGTATCTGCAACCGTGTGTGGAATGTTTATTTTTTGTTCCCCCAGTGATAAATTTCATTTCACAGGCAAGTCAATGTGCTGTTAACACGGCAATGGGGAAGGCACACGCCTACGTACACATTCCGATTTTCTCTTCGCATTTTCTTCTCCGTTATTTCTTCTTCATTTTCGCCATCTGCCAGCACGCACACACACACGGGCTGTACGTGTGAGTGAGTGAAAGTATGTGTAAGTAAGACATTTACTTTCATTGCAGACTGTTGATTGTATGGTTTTTCCATATTGAAAGAGCCAGTGGAGCCGCGTGGGTTGGCTGGAAATTGTGCGTTTCCACAGCGGAAATAATATTCTCATGCATAAATAGAAATAAAAGGCCACAAAAAGTAATCATTTAATGTTCAACAAACCACAAAATACATAAAGAGTGCAAATCTAGCTGGAAACTGGCCAACAGAGCATCGCTAGCTGTCACTTTACCACAACTCCCACCCCTCCGCAGTACGTACGTCATTTGTTCTTGTGCTGCTGGGACGTGCAAATACTTTGCAATTCATTTGGCCCTGCTTTCGCAACGATACGCTGTCAATGTCTATGTACGAGTGTGTCTATGGGAAAACTTGCTTATACTCTGGGCTCATTTGACATTTGATTGGAGGCGAGACAGCTGCTGCTACGAACAGTTAGACATGCCAAGCGCTTCATTTCCATACGCCACGAAAATATATCATGCAGAAAATGTCATGGATCTAATAAATTAAATATGAATGAATTCATATGTACATACTGTTTTTACATATTTGGTTACATTATTCTGTGGGCGCGCAGTGCCTTCTCTCTCAATCTTCATTTGATTTACGAGCTTTGCACTCTCAAGCTACGCTCTCTCAGCCAGTGCTTATCGCTCTCTCCGCGATTTGTGCATGTTCGATCGTGTCCGGTACTGCAAAGCTTTCTACCTGCGCCACCTACTCGCACGTAATTAAAAGTACCGCAATTTTGGCTCTCTCAGCAACAACAAACGCAGGGCCTCGCTCTCAGCAGCACTTTGCTGCGTGGCTTTTGTATTTGTTTTGATATTCTTATTGCATTTAACGGCAGCTCAAAAGAGGGGGAGTGAAAGAGGGACGCTCGACTCTGAATCAACTCAACTGTCTCGACTGTCTCTTTATTTTGATACTATAATTGCAGCATTAATTTATTGTTATTGTAGCTGTCTGTGTGTGGAAATCGTTGCATAATCAATAAAATCAATTACATTTTATACACAAAGATTAATTCCTAATCCTCGCACTTTTAAAGCCATCGCTTCTTCATAGATTTGTTTGATGATCTGTGTATAGGGAAAGGAATCGGAGTCCACTCCTCCTTGCCACCCGTGCATAGGGAAAAATCCAATAACCGCAGGCGGCACAAGTGTTTTTTAGTGAACACACACAGCCACATACGAGATACGAGATGTATGTACAATATATTATAATGTACCCATAGCTGGAGGCTGGCACATGCTGGAATTCTTTTTTTGGGTGTCGGGCATCGAGCTGCCGGGGCAAATACAATAATTTCACAGCTAAAAGGAAAATGTGTGTGTGTAAGCAGCAGCCAATTTCTTGGCCAAGTCGTAAATACAAGTCCGGGAATAAACTTATAAGCTGCCACCCCCACTGCCATAGAGCAAAGCTGGCCCCAAAAGCCCATAACAAAATATTGTTTGTGTTTTTGCATCGATTTGTTGTTTCTGTTGTGATTGCCTCTGCCACCGACCGACCGAGCGACAGACCGACCGCTGCCACAGTTGTACAAACCACTCGAAAAATTGTATCTAAAGCTTTGGCTCGGCCATTCGGCCATAAATAGTTCTTTTAGCCTATTTCTTTGTAATAAACTCGTTGCCGCTTCGAATAAACAAAAGAAGAAGCCGTGTGGCGTGTTTTGTTTTTTTTTTTTGTTTGTTGGGCGCCGACAAAACAAAAGGCCGTTAACTGGCAAAGGCGTTGGTCGTAGGGCGGCGTTACGTGCCAGACCTTGGGCCCAGAAGTTGCCTTCTGCCAATCCATTCCATTCGATTCTGTTTAGGCCATGCCACCACCATGCTCCCTGACCCTAGCCACCACCCTCCCTGGGGGGCGGACGTGTAAACATGGCCATAAACTAAGTAGAAAAATGAAAAACGGCCGCACATAGCCATGGGCTTTGGGGCCTGGGAAATTCGCTTGAATTGTCAAATATTAATTGAGAAATCCGGCGAGAGTAGGGGCTGAGCCGCATCTAAATTGATTTGCCATCAAGAAGTCGGAGAATTATTAGAATTATGCGACTGCGGAATGTCGAATTGATTGAGTGGCAGTAGACACAAACACTTGGCCAGAGACACGGCCACACACACAGACTCTCGACTGTGGATGAGAGATTAACACAAACAGAGAGACACAGATACACAGATACACAGATACACAGTCAGAAATGGAGATGCGGTTGGCAGAGACGACTCTGCTGTGGCCTGTCTGTCGCTTGAATTGATTGAGTGCTGGCCTGTTGGCGCTACCGCAAAAAGATTTTCACGTGGCATTCATTAATAATAACAATGCAAGCAGCCCAGACACTAACAGTTTGTCCGGACGTCTGTCTCGACCAGTTCTTTCTCGCTCTCTCTCCCTATTCATCCTTTGGCTGCCTCCAGTAGCCACATAAACCAATTGTCTGACTGCCAATGGCGCATCATGTCAGCGGAGTCGACAGCACGGGGGCCACAGTTCAGGGCTCGGGTCGGGTGTCTGCTGTGTCATTAAACTTTATTTATGCAGCGAGCAAATGGAAAATGCTTGCAGAAACTTATAACAAAAGTAAATTTACAAAACAGGTGGCGAATCCAGGGGTAGAGGGAGCGGGAGTTGCTGCCATAAGTAGTTTGCATAGAATGAGGGTAAAATTATTATTATTGACTCCGTTGGGGGTACGTTTCCGCTTTCGTTTCCCTCCCATACACATTTATGTATACCCAGCAGCAGGCAAAGGGTATTCAGGGGTATGATGCCTGATGCCCTGGCATACAGTTTAAGAGCAACAAGAAGCTGGATAGGGCAACATAAGGTCGCTACACTTGTGTCGCTCTCCTACTTACCATCGTGTGAATCGTATAGATAAATTATCTTGCGCCAGCCATAAAATTGTATGGTATCAATGATTGCCTGATGATAATCCGGTCGCATGCTGAGGGCAAAGTCGAGAAATCCAGACGATGGCGTAAGCACCTAAAACGCGAAAATTATGGAAAGCAGCACACAAGCGGGAAGAAAGCAAAGAATAGAGGAGAGAAAGAGAGTTAGTAAACATGAATCATTATTGAGTGCTCATTGTGTTCGTTCGTTCGTTCGTTCGTTTCGCGGCTGCTTTAGGGGCATTTTCCTGCTTGATTTATAGGCGCTCGGCCCCCCCACCCCGTCCTGTTACCCTTAACATGGGGCCAAAAGCTGTACGTGTGTGTGTGTGTTTCATAAATTTTTTAAAGCGCACACGGCCGGTAGGACATTATTAGAAACAAGTGGGACGGACTATGGCTATGGACTACGCCTCTACAGTGGCTCCCATAATGATTTGTACGGGTGAGGCTCATGAATTTAAGACCACCCAGCTGTGTGTGTTTTCAAGGTTAGCTAAATTTTGCAAGAGTCAACCGTGCGTATGATTAATATTTCGTATTTAAATAGGCAAACGACCTTCGCTTCGTCTTTAATATTTATGAATGTCTCACCTTCTCTGGGAACCAGGGCGTCACGAAGGGCATCTGAAAGGTATTCGAATAGGAGTGCAGGGTATCAAAGGAGTCGGGGGAAACGGCGCCCAGCATGGAGTAGACACCCCTCGAGAATTGATTGCAAACTGCAAGGAGAGACAAAGAAAATGATTGCAAATTGCCATAAAAATGCGCATAATTCAAACTAAATTCTGGATTTCCTTTCCATTCATTACTATTCATGAATGATTCAGTCATTCGCTTGAAATACTCACTCAATCGCGATAGCTTGAAGGCATCCGCTGTATTAATCACATCCACATAGGCCTGCAGCTCGAACCTTCGGGAGGAGACATTCAGATTGTGATTGAGCATCGCATACTTGAAGGCCGACTGCACCTCATCCGTGCCCTGCTCAAAGATGGCACCTGTGCAGAGAGAGAGAGGGAGAGGGAGAGAAACATGCAACAAGATGGTTGTTAACATTTTGGTGTATTTTTTGGGCGGATGGCAAAGTTTTTTCTGGGTGGCGAGGCATCGAAATTGTCAATTAAGTTCAAAGCAAAAAGGCACTTTAAACTTTGGTAATTGCTTTTGCGAGAGATGCGATGCGAAGTTTGTTGCTGCCGTTTGTTGCCTGCCACAATCTCCACTAACTGCCGCTGCCGTGCAGCCAATTGTTAAGTGGCAGGAAAGCGGCTTTCTGCGTTCTGCAGCTAAACGCTAATAAGCGCAGCCGTTTCACTTTACAAAAAGAAATACCAAAAGATTTGCCTCAAATGAAACTGAATCTTGAGGCACAAAGAGTGCTAGGGGCAGGCAGAAACTTAAATTTGTTGCCACATAAGGGGCGAGCCTTGAGGATTTTTGTGCTGGGACTGGCGCTGTTGAGGGTTTTCAAAATAAACGAGAACCAGGACTAAACAGAGAGGCACAGCGCAGTGCAGGGCTGTGGAGTCTCCTGTCAAATGCATCGCATCGTAGTTGGTGCAGGGCTTAGGGGGGGGGTAGGGCATATGGTTTACACTCTCACCTAATGGGATTTTCTCGGTTAATGATGGCTGTGCGCTGGCTCCTCCAATTCCACCTCCACCGCCACCGCCCATTCCCATTCCCATTCCTCCTCCTCTGCTGTTGCTGTTGCTGCTGCTGCTGCTGCTGCTTTGGCTCCATGTTAGCCATAATAAAAAGCTTGGCCAAAGGCAGCTCAACTTTAAGCCGTGGCGCATTTTGCAGCCGCCTGTTCAATGTTGCTTGCTGCTGCCCCCCTGCTGTTGTTGTTGTTGTTGCTTGCTGTTGCCTCTTGTCTGCTGCTGCTGCTGCTGCTGCTGCTGCTGCTGCTCCTTCTACGGTTTCCACTTGCTGTTTGCCTAATTTCTGTTGTTGTTGCACTTAGTTGCCTTCGTTGCTGGCATTTGTGCTGCACTTAGTGCCGCTGCTGCCGCCGCTGCTGCTGTGGCATCTGTAGAGGTTCAGGTTTCTAGAGTGCAGAAAATAGAGAGAGAAAAATGTTTATTTTGGAACTGTTTGCAAGGGGTTAATCGTGGAAATTATGTGTCCAAAAGTAGGTGCTCTTTCAGGCTTGCGAGTGTCCCTGTTTATTGGTTCAAATTAGGGCCACGGCAGACAGCACACGCGTTGACTTGCACGTGTCTTTGCCACCTGCCACAATGGCACACAACTTGGGAGACACCCACCATACCCCCACGCATACACTTTCTGCTGATGCGAGCATCATTTATGTTGCTGCTGCCACACTGACACCCACCGTGTGTCTGTGTGTGTGTGTGTGTGTGTGTTCGGTGAACTGTATGCAAATATGTCTCCCAGCCCCTGCCCCTGCCCCTGCCACAGCCTATTTGCAGGTGTGTTTCTCTGTGTGCGGCATTCAACTCGCGGCATCTTTCTCTGTCTCTGTTTCTGTCTCTGTTTTTGTGTGCCTCGCGTGTGTGGAGTGTGTCACTGTGCCAGCAGCAGCGGCAGCTTGTGTCCCTTATTGTTGCCTCGCTGCCCCCTGTGCAACGTGTGTGTTCCCCCCTCTGCGTCGTTATCCTTTCGCTTCGCTGAATGTTTTCTTTTTCTGCTGATTTTGCGCTTATTTTAAATGTCTTTTATGCTTTTGTTTTTGTTGTTGTCTTTGCTTTTGTTGCTGCCGCTGTTGCTTGTTTGCTTTACTTTTGTGTTTTGTTTTATGCCTTTTATTGTTAATTATTTAAAAATGCAAAAGCTCAGAGGTCCCGCGAATGACTGAATGGCTGGCTGACTGGTTGACTGCCAGCACCCCTGACCACCGCCTCCTGTACCAGTTGTCTCTCAAAAATGTCCGTTTCCCCTGTACATTCATCCGGTTACCCGGGGTCTCCCCTTCTCCACTGTCCCTCCCCCGCCCATCGTTTATTGGAATTTTATTTTTGGGATTTCTGGTTTTGCTTTTTCCTCCCTTTTCGGCTTTACATTCGCCTGGGCATGGGTCTTTGGAGAGCGGTTTAATTTTTGAAATTGTTTTTAAAATCGGCTTATTTGGGGCATGCCACACACATGCACAGGACAGTGCGCAGTGTGCATGTTTTGGTCAAAAAGGTGGACTTTTGGGACTGTTACAGTTGAAGTTTCAAATCAATTAGCTAGCCAGAAATCAACCAAACATAATAGTAAATATATTAAATAAAATATTCACGTTGCTTTTAGCTAAATGATTTGCCAATTTCGCTTTACTTTTACTCCAAATCAAAAGTTGTTTCCAAGTTCAATGCTTTTGGTGGGAAGAGTAAAGAATTTAAGAGACTTTAGTTAAAGTTTTCCTTATTCAAATCATGGCCATGAGTCTTTTAATACAGCGAGGGGTGATAGCCATAGACCTTGAATTCTCCCCCTAATCCAGTATTTTCCCCTAGTGCATACATTTTCCACTTTGAAGTTTGCATTTTTCCTTGTCCGTAATCATGGTTGAATCATATTTATATTACAGGGAACTATATCCATGACAAGAGCTGCCCGGGAGCACCCCCCTTTATGCGTTCATTCATTTATTCGTTTATTCGTTGGCTCATTCATTAACCAAACATAAAACCACTTGAGTGAAAAGTTGCAGTGTCTGTTGGGTGTCTATTTTAGCAGAGAGCCCGTCGCGGGGGATTCAAGTGGAAGGTGGAACAGTAGCTTGGCCATTGGGGACTGGCACTGGGAGCGGGCAGGCAAACAGGCGACATTGCCATAAAATGAGCTTACTCATCATCGGTGACGGCATCGGAGAGGAACAGGAGCGGGAACGCATGGGGGTGTGGATTATTTAACAGGCACTGGGGGAAAATAGGTTAACAGGCGCTTAATATTCATTGTAGAGCAGGACCGGGCAGCAGGCCTCGCTCCTTTTTGCACTCTTTTTGGGCCGCCGCCGCTTGAAAGTTTATTCGTTATAATGACGATGGCAAAAAACTAATGCAAAGTGCGGTAGCCAGGAAAGGGAACGAGTAGACTAGAGTAGAGTGGAGTCGAGTCGAGTCGAGAGCCTGGAGCAGGCCATTTTCCACATTAAGCGAATGATCCCCACTTAATTAAATTTAAATTAGAAGCCTAAAAGTTGAACGTCACGAACGTTTAAGTGAGTCCGAGAGTCCTAGTCGCCCTCTTGCCGGTGGGGTTCCTGCTTGGATTGGATTATTTAGAAGCCTAAACAAAAAACGAATGACTGGGCATTTGGACCGGAAAAGGACGAAGACTTCGGACTAGTCTGCCGCTGTCTTTGTTGCTGCTTCTGCTGGAGGTAGGCTGGCTGCACTTTCGTTAATTAAATAATTATTTTGTTGCCACTTGCTGATTACATTTCACTCTCGGACTCTCCGCTATTCATTCGCAACTTAACACGATGCCTCTGCAGATACAAATTCCGAGAAGGAAAATAAGTCCGAGCCTCCTGCTGACCTTTCTGACTGCTTCTGCGGCAGATAGGCATCGGGTGTGCGGACTGTTCCGTAAAATTTCCACACAAATTTTCCCTTTTGAAGCAAACAAAAAATACTGAGGGCCAAAAGTTGTATTCTTCGTTGACTTTTGTGGCACGTGCCCACGGCAAGGACAAAACCAAAACACAAAAAGCTATGACGGCCAGGTATTTAGCGAGTCCCGACGAGAGATAAAAATGTAGCAGGAAAATTATTAGGCCGCAGATAAAATCCATAATATATAGGGGCTCTCCGCCTTTCTGCTGCCTCATTTGCATTTCAATGAGGTGATTAGTATGCCAGTGTCATGCCGCAAAGGAATAGCGAAAGGACGGAAGGACGCGCGGATATCGGGGCCAATAATTGAAAGTGGCTTCCAGGTGGGAGATTGGTATATTAAATTTTGTGCAATTTTTTAAAGGTTTCAGACAAAAACGACAACATCGCAGGGGAAGCATCATTTGGAGTGGTTAAAGCTGATGGAATGCAAAATCTGACTGAAAATGCTACAGAATAAGTTTTGAATGGCAAGAGGAACACTGGGACTCTTAAAAAAAAAAAAAGAGCAATTAGCAACAAAAAAGATATATCCATGGAGAACTTTCATTGTTTCATTCTTAGACTTTGCAAATGTTTTCATTCAAAGAGAACTAATATTTGATGCCTTTTTAATTGCCATAACTTGCTGCCATCGGTGGGCCCGGGCCAGCTGTCGCGATAATTGATAATTTGTAGTGCGGCATGTGGAGGGTCCAACTGACTCCTGGACTGGAGTGCCCATGCCAACAAATGCCAAAGTCACAAATAATGAGCACAAATTCCGCTGTTTACAGAATTAATGCTCATCAATACACGAGTACGAGGCCCTGCTTCTAAGTCATTTCCGTCTGTCTTTTGAGGGGGAGTCTTTGATGGGTCTGTTGGCCGGGGTGGCACCTCAACAAATTGCGACAACTTACAAAAAAGCAGGCCATGTTTTCGCTGTTGCTGCTGCTGCCATTCGCTGTTGTCGCTGTTCATTTGCGGAAGATTTGCTCCTTAAGTTGATTTCTTTTTTTTTTGGCTTGGCTTTTCCTTGGTTGTTTTTTCGTTAGTTTTCTTTGGGGTTTACTGCCCTTGTTTGTTGGTCACACACAACGTTACACTTAAATGGCGGCTTTGGCGGCCCAACTTTTCTTCATTTTTTTTTGTGGTTTTGGGGCCAGAGAGAATTATTTGAGAATTGGCTCTTAGGAGACTTTTTTTGTTGTTGTAAATTTGCATAAGCCGGTGGCACACAATTTTCAAACTGATTGCCGCTACTTTATTATCACGTAATGCCAGAGAAGGCGGCAGGGCAAGCGGTTGCCAGTGCCCGGGTTTGTCTGCCTTTTCTTGTATCACTCGACTCTCGGCTTCAGATTCGGACGAGAACGCGGACGCGGACGCGGACTTGGACCCGTCGTCGTCGGCGTCGTCTTTTCTTCCGTGTCTCCGTTTCGGGATATCGCTATCTTCGGTATCTTCGTTGTCTCGGTGTCAGTGTCGGTAACGGTGTCGCTTTGTGTTTTCCATTTTCCGATTTTCTTCCCCCCCGGGTGACGAGAGCAAACAAACACACACAGAAGGCGCAGTATCCGCCGTATTCGTCCTCTTTGACGCGCGCACGACTGAGTACTGAGGCAAGGAGCAGCAGCAGCAGCATCCAAGCGACAGCCGTAAGCCACGCGGGCGACAAAGCTACAAAATAGACGACGCTCTCGCTGTGCTTCGTAGCATCGCATCTCTCGTATGTGTACTAAAAAAGGGCGGCCACTGCGAGAGAGCGCGTAAGCGAGAGAGAGAGAGAGCAAAGCGCATTTTGTCTGCAAAACCACCCGAAGCATGGAGCAGAGCAGCGCAAAGTGTTACTGACCTAGTAACCGTTTTATGTTCAAGTTTACTCTTTGGACAAGAGAGCAGCAGCAGCAGCAGCAACAGAAGGAGGAACAGTACAAATAGCAGCAACAACAGCAACAAGAGAAGGTGGAACAACAGCAACAACAGAGCAAGGAACAGCAGCAACAACAACAGAGCGAGGAACAGCAGCAACAACAGAAGAAGGGACAGCAACAACAGAGCGAGGAACAGCAGAAAGCGGAACAGCAGCAACGGCAGAAAACAGTGGTGGGAGCAGCAGCACCCAAAGAGTGGTAACCGCTTGTCTGGTTTAACCTTTTGGCTGCTGCTGCTGCTAACAAAGAAACGCTTAGACGGAAGCTCCAAGCATATGAAACCAAAGAGAGTGGAATCTTATTAAAGTGTTGCAATGGGTTCATCGAGATCAGAGATGGTTGACTGTGAGACCGGCAGTGTAACTGCCATGTACGGGTTTTCAATGTAAAACTAGACAGCGGTTGGCTGGCTGAAATTGATTTTCAGAGAGCGGAGTCATCCGATAACGCTCAGTTGGCCCCAGAGAGCGGCACACACCTGCATTAAGAGTGGCTTTGAACGTTCACCGTCCGCTCCCCCTCAACCGGAGGCTGTCAAACGTTCTTGTCTGTGAGATTTTGGAGGCTAACCGAATTGGAATCCGTTTTCCCCGCTATTCGTTATCTCTGAGATTGTTTTTCATAGCTGGCAGCGCTCTCTGGCAGTGCAGCAATTGTTATTAGAATTTGTCTGCTTTTTGTGGCACTTATGTTTCTCCATTGAAATGGCAAACGACGTCCTCTGGCATACATATGACAGCCTGCCTGCCTGCCTGCCTGCCGGCCACACGTTGGAGCACCCACGTTTCCTGATGCCAGAGCTGCTGCTGCTGCTGCTTGCTCCTTGCTTATCCTTGCCTGAAATTCCGCATCATGCAGTGCAAACACTTGTTAATTACTTTTATTATATCCACAGATCCGCAGCTTCAGTTGCACAGTCACGCAATTCATTCGGTGGTGCCAGCCCAACCCGACCCTGGATGGCAGGTGGCTGGTGGCAGTTGGCTGGTGGCTGATGGCAGCAGCGCGAATGGCATTATTGCCTGTTGCTTTTGCTTTTAACGGAGTGCCAGTGCCCCCCAGCTCCAGCTCCATGTGCTTGCCACAGCTGATGTGGTCGGCCGTAAACATGCGGCAGACAGAGGCAGCGTCTCCCCCCACACTCTCTCTCTCTGTCTCTCTTTGGTTGGGGCACACGGAAGTAATTGCAATCAGCACCTTGGCAACCGGCAGGCCAAAAAAAAGAAGGGAGAGAGGAAACCAACCGTATCCATTCCACTGCTACTGATGTATTTATTTATAAAAGGCGGAGGCAACGCCACTCTGCCACTCTGCCACTCTGCCACACGCGGTGCGTGCTTCCGTATACCTTAACACCCCGAATGCCGCATGTGGGGGCAGGCAGCCCCAGGGCACAGATCAAGCGAATGGATTTTATTTGATTGCGGCATAATGAGAGATCAGCCTGCCACAAGTGGCACTGGCAAAAAGGCTGCACAAAGTGGAGGCTTTCTAGTGTTAAATGCTTTGGTGTGGCATGTGGCAGGTGGCAGGTGGCAGGTGGCAAGTGCCTGAACAGCCTGCAATTTATATGCTAATTAAGAATTCCTAATTGTAATTTCTTCTTTTTTTTTGCCCCAAGAGGAGGCGGCATGGAGGCCTGCCTACTACTTCATTAAGCCGCAGAAACTGTCGTGTATGTGCGTGCCCCTGCCACACAATTAGAGCTACACTCCCGTGCCCCTGCCACACACCTCAATTCAATCCGAATCAAACACCTCTTGGTGGCGTCTAAAGCCAATTTTCAGGCATTACGTTTTGCGGCACAAATTATGCGGCAGTGTGGCGGCATGGGCCATGGGGCATGTGGCCTATTCCATGTGGAAATTAACGCGAATTGTGGCACCAGCCAAATGATTGGCATTGTTTTCGTCGCGTGTCACGTATGGAGAGTCCAATTGAAATCAAATATGCAACAATTCACAGCGAGTGACAGGCGGAGAGAGGAGAAATGAGACCGAATGTCACTTGAGATGCGTTTCGTGTCAGAGTCCATGTTCATGTCCATGTCCGTCCACAGAGTGTGGTAATAATTTAGCAACTAATTAAGCGACGGAAATGAAACAGGAATCAACACAGATGCAACACAGTTACAGTTACAGTTGCAGATTGCAGAGAGAGAGAGTGAGTGAGTGAGATGGAGCGAGGCTTTTCCAATTAAATTTATAACTTATTTATGACTCTGTGTGTGTGTGTGTGTGTGTGTGTGTGTGGCAGCCGCAAGTAATCTTCTTAGGCGCTGTAATAAAAATGATTGAAATATAATGGAGAATTGACATAAAAGTCAACACACACACAGAGAGAGAGAGAGAGAGAGAAGTCTCTGCCACACATTCGTTTCGTTTCGTTTCGTTTCGTTCGTTCTATTTCGTTGCTTATAAAATCCGAGGCAATCCTTGGCTTTTGGGGGCAGCAGCAGCAAGCGTCTGTGGCACTTACAATCAACGATTACCTTTCACACCTGCCATTGTGGAAATAAGCCATAAGCGGAAATTACATCAAAAGGATATTGTTATATCGATGAGGCAAGCAGCAGCGGCAGCAGCGGCAGAGGGGGAAGTAGCAGCAGCAGCTGTAGCCCGAAAAAGCAGGGAGAGAGCGAGAGAGAGAGAGAGGAAAATGTAGCAAAAGGTGCCATAAAATAAATAACACGAAAAAAGAAACCAAATAAACATTTTTGGCAAAAGGCAAAAGTCGATCCGCAAAAGTGGGGCGCGGGGGGAGCGAGGCTATCTCTGTGGAGGGTTTGGGCTTGGTTGTTTGGCATAAAATAGACTTATCCTAATGAAAAAAGTCTTGCAGGCACATGTTCAGTAAGATATGTGCCAAGCCAGAGGGGAAGGAGCCGCCAGGGCAACGTCTGGAGCTAAGCAGCAACTTTAAGGCATTGAAACGCGTTTAAAGCCAAAGCCAATGGCAAATAGTGAGCGTAAGCAGCTTATAGGCAGGAATGGCAATGGCAGCCCTGGCCCCGAGGCAGCAGATTTCTGGGACATGCCATCCCCTGATATGATAAGAATTTAAATTGAAATAGTTTTTACCTCTCTTGTTGATGACTAATTTTGTAATTTATGCAAAAGGAAGGCTCTTGGTTTTCGCAATTTACATAAGCAAATGAATGCCTTGCCCCAAAATGAAGAGAGAGAGAGGGAGATACGTGCAACGGACCCACACACACACACAAAAACTTGAAGCAGGTAAGCGAGCGGTGCGGAGGGGCGTCAAGAACTCACAACCGTATGCCGTTCCTTGCATTCCTTTCCTTTTTTTTTGGGTCAATTGTTGGTCCTTTTGCTGCTTTTGTCTTAGCCTGTGGTGGCACGGAGCCTGGCCCATTGTGTCGCTGACAGTCCGAGCGACGGGCAAAAGCCAAAAGGGAGTCAAGTGTTCATTATGCTTGAAGATGCAGCGCGCTGCCTCAGCCACTTGAGCTGTGTGAAAAAGTGTAGCAGCAGCCACTAGCCTTGTGGCAGCTGCAGCTTGCCGTTCCACTGTTATGATTGTGGCCTCTGGGTTGGCCGCTTGAGCTGCTGCTGATCTGTCGCTTTTGATTATTTTCGAGCACAATTTAATTAGCAATTGAAGGCAGTAACAGTTACAGCTACAGCTACAGCTACTCCCAGACATTTACAATTACCAAATTTACTGCATAAATCAAATGACAGCGAGACAGTTTTTTTGCTGTCGCTCGTTTGGGTAAAGGAAGTGCCCGCAGGCAGGGCAGGACCTAATTGCCAAATGACCTGCATTTCTGTTGCTCAAGACACAACGACGAAGGCGGAGAGTGGGAAAGCAACGGCTGGGAAACAGAAAAACAAAAAACAAACTGAAAACTGTTTTGTCTCGTACCTCTTGTTAATCAGTGTGCCATAACTGGGGGTATGATGAGCTGTAAGGTAGCAGAGGTGGCTGCCTGGGAGTGCTCGAAGGACTCCAACTTCCGGCTGCTCTCTGCGCTCTTTCCATTGGGCACTCCGCTAGTCGTTTACTTTTCTTTTCTTGCCATTTCCCGCACATTTTTCTCATCTCTTGTTTCAGTGGCTGGCTGGCGGCTTGTTTTTCATTTTCCTTTTCAATTACACCACCGCGAAACGGCGCATCTCTCATGCCACATATAGATGTGTGTATGTGTATCCCCGGGATTGTTTGTCTAAGGACGGGGTGCGTGGGTGGCAGGAGTGGAGTTCCAGGTCGTAGATCCTTGCGCGGCTCCCTGCATTTAAGTCTAATTGCGAAGGGCTGGGCAGTGGCTCCTCCTGCACTCTGTGTGCGATATGATATTTCGCTTCGTTTGGGACTTCAGCTGCAGCTTAGGGCTAAGCGCCTCAGTGCCTCAGCTTAAGCCTCTTTTTGTTCCACTGCAGGCTAAGAGGATGACGAGAAGAAGAAGGAGAAACGGGAGGGTAGAGTAATAAGGAAATCAAAAGTAGCACGCAAATATTGAGGCTAGGAAATGGCCAACGAATGGCAACGCCGATCCTCCAAACGGATGCCGTCCAAAGTGCTCCACTTCCGATTGGGTCCTTAAGAGAGAGAGAGCGAGAGAGAGAGTGTCAGAATGGGAGCGAGAAATCCATCTGCCGCGTGGCTCTATCTAATAAACCAAATTTTCGTTAGCTCATTAAAATTGCAGTCGTGCCAAAAGTCCTTGCCTTGCTGCTGCTCCTGCTCCTGCTCCTTCTTGTGTGCGTGAACATTTCGTATTGCGGATGCAATAAAGTGCAGGATTTATGTGCACACACAGAGCCCCTGCCGCCTGGCAATTGAATTAAATTTCCACATTGCAGCCGCAATCGCGTGGCGTCTTGAGGTGGGTGGCTGTGTGGCTGTGTGGCTGTGTGGACGACGTCTGTCTGCAGTAATAACTGTAATTTTTGGCAAAATGTTCCATCAGCCAGAGGATCCTTTCGTGTGTGTGTGTGTGCAGTCACATTACAATATGTTCGTCCAGAGCTCTGTGCTTGATATTTATGTCTTAATATATGCACACACAGCCATGTCTCCCCAGAAATCGTTGCCTGTACTTTCCGCTCCTTCTGCTAACATTTCAAAGGTCCTTGCCTTGGTGTGTCTGGCTGTGTCATGAATTACTTAGCAGCAGGACTATGACAATTTATTGTTGCACGCATTGGCATTAGTTATTGCGATTAAATGTAATTATTTCGCTGCCAAGGCAGACATTGAAGCTGCAAAATGATTCCTTTATGTGCGAAGAATATTTACCCGCTTTAAGGCATGTTTAAGCTCAGCAAAGCCAGCAAAAAATCACTCATTAAATATGCAAAATAAGTGACAATGTTGCTGCTAGTGATTAAAATACAAATTGTTGCGCGCAAATTAATTTACAATTTTCACTCGAGGGATTTTTGCCAGCAGGCAGATCAAAGCAGAGCAGACAAAAAATAGAAAAGAATTAAATAAATAAACGGGGGAATACTCAGCAATAGACATGACTAGAGGTAGGAGCTGTGAAAGTGCTAAAAAGTATTCAAAATATAATCCAAAACCTCATTTTATTTTGTTGCTTTTGGCTGTAAAAATGTTGCGATCGAAACCAAATTCTGGCAACTGCCACTTATGATTATTCCCCCACATATACCCCTCTCTATTACAGGGTATCTGCCATGCAGACTGTCTGCAAATCAGCTTATGTCCATGGGCAATATTTTAATTTATTTCTATAATTTTTTTAGCATGGACCTCAATAATTCATGCCGTAAAATATTCATCATTCATCTGTGGCTCTCTGCGGAAAGTCTTTAAATTTTTGAACACTTTTTGGCGGGTTGCTGTTGGGGCGTTGGCTACTGCCGGCGGCGGAAGCTTCAGCTGATTTTTGGCAAGCAAATTCCATTGAATTTTGCTTTCGAAATTTATGGCTTAGAAAAATGTTGCCAAAAACTAGCACGGAATGGGCACGGGGGCACGGGGGCACGGGGAATGGCAAAGATAATAGCTTTTGATTACAGTTTATGGATGTCGCCTTTAGCTTTTTGGGTGGAGCCACCCAAAAACTTCCACACACACACACCCCCTGGTGTCGGGTGGGTGGGCGACACAATGGCGACAACAAAACAGGACTTGCCACTAGAAGCAGGACTACGCCTAGGACTAAGCGACTGGCTCTGTGTTTGGCTCTGGCTTTGGCCGCTGCTGCTGCTGTTGGGGCTTAGGTTTTTGTGTGTAGGGGAAAATGTATGGCAGGCGTTTGCAATTATTGAAATTGTCCCATGGCCCAGACCCGGACTAGACCAGGACTCAGTCCCGAATCCAATTGACTTTTATGCAAATGAAATTACGCGATTGCCTCTCGTTTGGCTCTGCCATTCCCTAACGGAGTTCCCTTTCGCTGCTGCATTGATTTTTATTTACCGCTCGCTGGAAAATTAAGTGCAACAAGAGGGAGCGGGGGAGCGGGGGAGCGTGAGGGAAAAACACGGCGGAGCCACATTTTCATAACGTAAGTGAATAGAAAATTGAATCAAATCTAATAATAAATGCTTTTATGCAGCCCTTAAGCACTCTGAAAAGATGACGACAATGCAGACGAGGACGACTACAAGGAGCGGGATGCCAAGGGGGAATGCTGATGCTGATGCTGCTGCGGATGGTTGCTGCTGCTCTATTTTTCCCTTTAGCCCAGAGATTGGTGTCGCTTCGACATGCTCCAATGGCCAAAGCAATGTGCAATGTCGTTGGCTTGGGCTTTGGCTTTGGCTTTGGCTTCGTTCGTTCGCTCGTTTTTGCCCGCTGGCAGAGCAGCATGCTTGAGCAGAGTGTATTAGTGTGTGTGTGTGTGTGTGGCATGCCCCATTTGGCTGTTTGTTGTTGTGTCTGTGTCTCTCAGCAGTTACTTAAGCATGTGGCGCGCGCTGCAAAAGGTTTATTTTTCTTTTTTTTTTGTTTCTTTGCATGTCCTTTGGCCCCGACAGTCTTGCAATTTGATTTGGTCCCAGGTTCAGTGCTTAAACAGTCCTTAAATGAGTTTGCATTTTGCTGTCTTTGTTGTCTGCCCAGACTGGCTGTCTGGCTGTCTGGCTGTCTCTGTCCATCGTTTAACTACTACTTTGACTTACAATTCATTTAGCTTTTCCATTGCAAATGAAACACACACACACACACACCTGAGGCAGGCTGTCCCGTGTCCCTGTGCCCTCGCAGTGTATTGTTGCCTGCTGCCATAGTTCTCCATTTGCCTGCCTCCTGCTTCAATTTTAATATTGCAGACACAGAGAAAAACAAAAGCCATTTGCTTGGGCCATAAAATGAATGCCTTTTGCTTGGGCTCTGTGAACACCTGGCTTTTGCGAGAACAATTTCCACAAATTTAAGAGCTTTCAAAGCAAGAACTCTCCGCCACGCATCGTAAATGCTGCCGCTGCCGCTGCCGCTGCCACTGCCACTGCCATAAAAAACTGATGAGTGTCTAGGCGAAATTTAAAGAGCTTTGCGTATCCTAATGAAACATCCATCTATTCTCATTTCATTTCATATTTTGCCACTTTATTGATATGAACTGAACTTTAGCAGCACATAAATTGGCCGAGCAGAGCCAGTCAGCAGACAGCCAGCCAGCAGTCATCGTTTATCAGTCGCGAGAGAAAAAAACAAAACTTACAGCTGCTGCTCCGGCAACTTCTTTATGGCCAGCCACTTGGCAGTGGCATCCCTGGGTCTTTATTTATTAGTTGGACTTTTGAAAATATCGCATATTTATATTGTATTTATTGTGGCTTCAGCTGCAGCTACAGCTACAGAGCTTCTGCTTCAGCGTGTCGCAGCTTTAATATTTATTTCCGCCATCGCTGTCTCCCTCTTCCGCTCTGCCAAGCTCGCTCTCTCCTCTCACTGCAGCTGTGTACTCATTACTTCACTTGCGGCGTACGTAATTCAAGTTGGGGGATACGGAAGCAAAAGCACACACACGGAGAGAGGGACAAGCACAAACAGGGCGACAATTGAGAATGACACAGTTTTGTCGCGCTCGCTCGCGGTCGCTCTCGCTCTCTCTCTCTCTCTGTGTTTGTGTTTTTGCATGGCTTTTGCATGTTATTTTGTGCATACCCTGTAGTCAGGGAGTTACTTAAGACTGTAAGCAAAACGTGGGAGTGGGTCTGCTAGTTCAAATTGGAAAATGATTATAGCCGAATTATCCATAACAAAATTTCAGATAAATTATAGATATAGGAAATATAGAAAATTAATTATTACGGGGTATTACAGTGTGTACTAACACACTTACTACTTTTTTTTTGTATTCTTTTTTTTCTCGCATTATATTATATTATTTTCTCACTGGAACTGGTCTTCGTCGTCGTCGGCAGCAGTGTTGTGTCCCGCTACTAAAGATTTATGTGCAAGTTGCTGCCGCTGCCGCTGCTGCCTTCGCTGCCACTGCCTCCGCTGCTGCTTCAAATGTAATTTACAGACAGCGGCTGTGTGAATTTATGCAGGCCCCAAAGCCCGAACCGGATCTCCAGACGCTGTCTGAGCGTTTTTTAAAAACTCTCTGTCTCTCTCTCTGGCGATAACAAAAATCAAATAAACTTGCATATGATATTCACATAAATAATGTTTACCAGCGGAAAATGCTTTCAATGCAATTACGGGTGGGTGTAGGGGTGAGGGTCTCAAACTGTTTACTAAAACATGTTGGCGGCGCCGAAAATTGTCTAGTTTTCAGTGTCTGGTGTGTCTTTCTGTCAAATGTCATGAACCGAGTCGCAGTGCGTTGAGCCTCTCAGACTTCACTCAGGCTTCAGTTGATGGCCCAGACATGCCAGACATGCGCTCGCACTTCAAAACTGACATTTGGACTTTTTTCCCAGGGCCCCACACCACACCACACCACAGGCCATGGGCATGCCCAACCCCCCAGTCAAGCAACCTCTGGCATGCCGCTGCCACAGGGTCTCTCTACGTTTTCGTTGCCTTTTTTTTCGGTGCGCCTTGACTCCATTTTCGTTATCCTTTTTAGATATTCATATTTTGCCATTGATGATATTTTCACTACTTTCGTATGCATTACACGTACGGCATCCGCACACACACACACACAGCCATGTTGTGTGTGTGTGTGTGTGTTTGGTGGGGTGTGCTGGCGCGTATTAACTCTACCCGGCCGTGAGCGTTTGTGTCTCTCTCTCTCGATCTCTCTGACTATGTGTGTGCGTGAAATTTGCATATTTTTTGACTTAACACATCCTTCAAAAATTGCGAAACGCGTTTTGCGATAGCTTTGGCATTTCCTTGCCGTCTTTCCGCTTCTCTTTTCCAGCATTTTTTTTCTTTCCTTCTTTTCTGTGCTATCTTTTCCATTCGCTTTGGGGCAACTCTGCAAATAGTTCAAAAGTTAAATACATTAAAGGGAAACTGAAAAAGATGCTTTAAAATGTATTCAAGCCTCCCTCTCTGTCTCTCTTTTTCTCTCTGTCTCTATCTCTCTTTTGATGGGACTCTCGTGTATGAGGAGCCAGAAATTGAATTGGGATGCTTATCCCCAGTGGCCTGCACTGACTGGACGGTTCTGTGTGTGTGCGTCTCTCATGTAAATTGATTTTTCAGTCACTTTAAATATGGTTTCTCTCGCGCGGTATTTAAATTTCATTTCGAGCCGAGAATGCAGCCACAGCATGTGAAGCCTTGTCGGTGGCTGCTGGATGCTCTCAAGACAAGTGGCGCTAATCCTTGACTTTGCTGCTAATGCACGTCGTATGTCAAACACCAAAAACGTTTACTCCTCACACCCACCCCCCCTCAACTGCTCAGCCCAATCCACACCACCCCCCCCACGATGCCAACCCGCACAAGTAACGCAATTTATATGCCTTTTTCAGTGGCTGCTGCTGCTGCTGCTGGCTCAGCCTCTGTTTGTCTTGGCAGAGCGTCTTGTACGTCGTCGTCTCCCCTCTGCCGCTTTGTATGCCATGCATTTTTCTGCACTTTTGACTTTTAAGCGTGCACTTGGCCAAGGCTCTGCCTGCCTGGCTGCTCCTGCCTGCCTGCTGCTGCTACTGCTGCTGCTGCATCTCCATGGCAGAGCTCGTTTTCTGTACGCGTTGTTTGTCTTAGGGATATGTATGCTTCCCTGCATCCCAGACTCACTCTCTCTCTCTCTCACTCCCTTCTCGCTGCTGCAGCACTCTGCCGCAGGCATTTTGATAAGAAAAACAAACACGAAAAACACACACATACTAGCACTCGCACTCGTACTCTCCGCATAGTAGAGCTCAGGCTCTCTCAAGTGTCATTTATGCGTTTTAATGCTGGGGGAATTTAATTTTCGAATTAAGTAAATAAGTTGTGTGGATCTTCTTCGTATGAAGCACAAAAGCCCTTTTCTGTACCGTCCCCTTGGCTGCTCATTTGGGTTGCAGCTGTAGTAAACTTTTTGCATTGACAGTTTTCGCTGGAAAAAAAGGCACATAGAGAGTGGGATAAACTGTAGCATACTTAACGGCATAAGAGATGCTTGGCATATAAGAAAAAACGGTTTGTATATAAATATGTGCTCGAAGCAAGGTTACCCTTTTGTACGGAATATTCTTTACATTTGCATCTCTTATTTTTTTTTGATTTGAAATTGATTCTTTGAGCAGAGCTCCTTCACAGCTCCTTTTCAGTTACACAGAGAGAGACAAAGAGAGAGAGAGAGATTCTTGATTCCAGCTTTGACTCTCAGATGCTCATCTAACTGCACATAATGGCCGAAATACAATGGCGACGCGTCCTGGCTTTGAAGTAATTTCGATACGTTTATAGATTGCTTTTTCGTTACCCACACCCCCATAGGAGAGGCATCAACAGCAGCGGAGGAGCCATTCGGCTTTTGGCATTTCCGGGCAATTTTCTTGAGCTCCCATTGGCTATTGTATCCAATTTGCAATTATGTTTCAATCAATTTTATTGCCATCTAATCTGCAGAACAAAATAGATTGCTTTTTTTCCCGGAGATCATAGCAAAAGCATCACCTGCTCCCGGGGCAACCCAAGACAAGAGTACTACAACTCCACGTACAAGTGTAAGAGGATAAGATTTTAAATTCCAATTGCGAGAACATTGGACCAGCGACTATTTATGCTAGTCGGGTTGTCTCCCCTCTGCACTGTGGACTCCGAACTCTGCCCTCTGGGCCCCGGTCAATTGTCACTTTGTCTTGTTAGGCTCAAGTGCGGAATAAATTGGAATATATACCACCCGTAAATGGCGTTGCTTGTTAGCCGTTTGCGTTTGCCACGTATGCCGTGCGCCGTGTGCAGTGCTAACAAGACTTAAAAGTCACACAAATCCCCGCTTGGAGACTCATTACGGAGGCATTCGTGCGCCATGTGTTTGTGTGTGTTTGTGCATCCAACCGGGAGGCGTAGAGACGTCGCCTGCATTGCATGCGGGTAATTGGCTCTGGACCCGGGGACCCTCTCGGTCCAGCTGCCACCGCAACTATTTTCGCAACAAAATAAAAGCACCCAGCTGGTGAAATGGTCAGAAACATAATTTCCAGACTAAATTTGGCTCTCGCATTGGCTTTGCTTTATTGCTCTCCCAGCAACAACTACAAAAATAGGCAGCTACTCCCTGCTGCCGATTTCAAGCAGGGGACTAAATCCATCTTCGTTATCTCCCTCTGTCGCTCATGTCCGATCATGTTTATTTGCTTTGCGAGCTGCGCTGCAAACTTGCTCTCTCAACAACAACAATCCGCCACACTTAAATGGGATGAGTACGCTCTCTCACAGGCCTCGCTCTCAGCAAATGCAAAAGACTTGCATTGAGCTTGAGCAACAATCCGACTAACCAACGGGACTTTACCATTCCTCTACCTGCGTGCCTTCGTTGTGAATTTATTGCACCCTCCGCAACAACAACAATGAGGCTAGCAGCAATTGTTATCGCTCCATCTCTCTCTGCCTGCCTGTTTCTAGCAAAAGACTTGCATTGAGCTTGAGCAACAATCCGACTAACCAACGGGACTTTACCATTCCTCTACCTGCGTGCCTTCGCTGTGAATTTATTGCACCCTCAGCAACAACAACAATGAGGCTAGCAGCAATTGTTATCGCTCCATCTCTCTCTGCCTGCCTGTTTCTAGCTTGCGCTCTCTTTTGAAAAGATCGCATTGAACGGCAGTCTGAAAACGAGAGAGTGAGAGAGTAAGTAAGACATGAACTTTCTGCAAAGCATACCCAAATATTTATTCAAAGTGGAGAATCTCCTTTGGTTTATTGATTGTGGTACCATAAATAATTGCAGTAATACCCAACAATTGCTAACAAACGCCAGCTACAATATACAATAAATAGATATTTAAATATTTTCGCTCCCACTTAAACCGAAGCTCGAACCTGCGTGCCCATTGTGAGGCCAGGCATCGATTACATACGGCGTCTGGTCGGCGGCAGGGACTCAAATTGCATTTGGCAAAACATTTATCATCAATTAATGGCATTAGTAAATGTTTGCCCTGAACTTTCACGCTACCGAAAAATATTATTGTTTATAAATGCAATGCCATAAATAATACCTACAAATACTACCGTTCAATGTGTGCACACACAAACACACACACACACACACACACACAATTGTGCGCGTGCGAATACGAATGCGAATGGAGAGAAGAGCTTTGAATGGTGTGGAATTTATGGCGCATTTTAAATTCAATTGGAAATTGTGCGTCCTGCTGCTTGTGCGGGATATTTATTTTTTAAGCCATGGCCAGGGCGTCAGCAAATATTGCTATTAATTCTTAATAATAGTAGTAATAAAAGCGAAATTCCCAGTGCCCCAGTGTCTGTCGGATGATGACTGCAGCGCGCCACTAAGGGCTGCATTTTATTTATGGCATTGCATTTTGCACTATTATTGTTTTTTTTTGCATTTATTTATTAAAATATTTTTCATTTTGCGGCTTAAGAGAAAATTTATACATGCATATGTAAAGCCTTGCCGTCCATACTGTTTTCCGTATTGGCGGAAAATACCCTGGAATACGTTTTATAAATAATTGTAGACAGTGCCACACCCACACAGTGGGTGGGCCGTCTGGGTGGAGTTGTGGCAGCATTTAAATAGTTGCGTGCTTTATTTAATTACACACAGACGAGGCATGTGGCGTCCAGGGTATTTTAATTAATTTTCAATCGTGAAAATGAGGCAGGAATGGCAGCTGATTAACTGCAGGGTATCCCAGCTATCCAGTGAGCCTTGACAATAAGTTCTAAAGTGTCTAAGGAGCACCCCACAAACACCATTTCACATTAGTCAACTAGAACCACACCCCAGACGTGAATCAACAACTTTAAATCGAAATTTAAACAAAAATAATTTCTTCAATTTTTTTCGAAAAACTTCCAACATGTTCTGCGATTGGTTGCTTGAACTGCGACGATTCCTGCACTGGGGACCCGTGATTGTCTTCAGTTTGATGGCCGGCGTGACGGGGACAACCGTCTACTTGAACGAAATGTGGTGGCCCCCCCAGGAGTCCTTATACGCGGCCATCAACTTTGTTGCGATTGTGTTCCTGAATCTGATCACCCTGTATCACTTTGGCATGTCGATTGTGGTGGGACCCGGCCTGCTGCCAAAACACTGGCGCCCCAAATGCCCCGAGCAGGAGCAGTTGCTGCAGTACTGCAAGGTGTGCGAGGGATACAAGGCGCCGCGGGCTCATCACTGCCGCCGCTGCAATCGCTGTGTGCTGCGGATGGACCATCACTGTCCGTGGATCAACAACTGCATCGGATGGGCCAATCAGGCGAGTTTCTTCTACTTCCTGTTGTTCTTCATGCTCGGCAGCATTCAGTCGGGCGTGATCATCGGCGGCTCCTTCTACGATGGCATCTTTCGCCGGGCATATCTGCAGCAGGGCGACACCCGGGGCATTCGAGTCATCCTTACCTTCCGCAGTGCCGCGGCATGTGTCTACAGCCTGGGCGTTGTTGTGGGCGTATTCCTGGCCACGTTGAAGCTCATGCAAATGCAGATCAAGACGATAATGTGGAACTGCAACGAGATCGAGAGCTGGATCGTGACGAAGGCCGAGTTTCGTCGCTACATGAATGGCTCCAATGGCAGGCCCATTCCCACATTCGACTACCCATACGATCTGGGCGTGTGGCGGAACATTGTGGAGTTTTTCAAGCCCAGCAGCGATGGCATCAACTGGCCCGTTCGCCCTGGCTCCGATCAGTACACAATGACCCGCGAGCAGCTGGCCCAGAAGCTGGAAAAACGCGCACGCACCCGCACCTACAAGTGCGTCTCGCCGGCCACTGGCTACTGGCTGCCCATTCTCTCCCAAGGCCTGATGGCCACCGTGTGCCTGCCGTGCGCCGACGATCCACGCATTGTGCTCAGGATTGGGGATCTCGTGCACGTGACACGCGTTCAGGACTATTGGCTCTACGGCGAACGTGTGCTGTCCAAGAAGGAGCAGAAGCTGCACAAGAAGCACCAGCTCAAGGGGCACATACGCGGCTGGTTTCCACGCTGCTGTGCCATTGAGTTGCTTGATGATGAGGAGGTTGACCCCACTGGGGACGACCATGGGCAGACGAACCCCAAGGAAGAATCCAAGGCCAAGCAGCGCTGTCGCAAGGGCTGCCACCATTAAAGTGTATTTGGTGGTGCGACTAGCGGTCAAGACACTAATCTCTTAATACTTAATGATATTTATTGAATGAATTCAATGATTAAATACTTGCCACAGGCCGGTGGCAAGCCAACAAGCCTAAAATGCATAAGCCATCGATTTGGAATCGATTTCAATTCGTATTCTAGGCCGAAAGCAGACTCGATTTCATGCCACATTTGCTTAAACATGACAGCGAGCAGCAGCAGCAGCAGCCCTGACTGTGGCGGCTTTCACTTTAAGGCCCATGTTGCATTTTGTTTTATTTTTTAGCTAGGCACAACGGCAGCAAAACACACACACGCAGAGCCACGCGAAATGAAAAGCAAAGTTGCAGCAAGGACGAGCGACACACAGAGAATCAATTGAAATGCACGACAAACGACCCTGCAAAGGTTGCTGCTCGCGGATTTGCCATTTGGTGCAATGGAGATGCAATCTGTGCATCTGTGCATCTATGGGTGTGCTTTATTCAGGTGTACGCTTAACACACACGTTTTTGTGTAAGGCCAAAGGCAAACAAAGGATGAACTGCGCGCGGATGGGGCTTTGCCCAGTCCGAATCCCAAAGGATCAATGGGTGTAATGAATACTTGGCCAATGGCCAGAGACACTCCACTCCACTCCACTCCATTCACTTCACTTCACTCATTCATTTATTCATTTAATCAATTGACAGACATTTCTGAGCTTGTTGTCTTTGAGTAAGAAGATCAAACAATGAATGTTGGTCATCGCTTGGGGAAATTGCACTTGCAGACACACCAAGCAGACAGAGAGAGAGAGCGAGAGAGAGAGGGGGAGTCCTGCTTGTCCTCTGCGACTGCGTGTTTAGCTCAAAATGAGATAAATGCAATTTTGGCAGCTGTGTGTGTAGGAAATACGCCGCTGGGAAATCAGTTGTCGTTGTGTCCTGAGTTAATAGGCGCTGGGAATTGTCGAGTGAGTGGGCGTTGGGTGCCGGTCAGGACCTGCCATGATGATGATAATTCAATGCAAAAGAGCTTACGAGTCAATAAATATTTGCACAAAGTGGCGTTGAGGCGTCCCATGTCTCTCTCTCTCTCTCTCTCTGTCGCCCACTTCTCGTTCTGTATTTTGGGAGTCATTTGGGTGACGGCGTGGAAAATGCAAAACAAATAATCGCTGCCGGCCAAAATCAATAGAACAAAAAAGGGATTTTCTGTCTCTCTCTCTCTCTATCTGGGGGAATTGAGGTTGCAGCATAAAAATAGCCATAAATAAATCTGCGTAAAAATAAAACATGTGCCAACAGCAGCACAGAGCCATAAACATAAACAATGCAACTTTCTTTCCTTCTTGCTTACTGTGTCCTGTGCTGAATATACCCACTGAGTAGAAGGATAGCTCAGGGTATGCTGGCCACAGTAGAAAGCACATTTTCTCTCTTCAATTACCGAT
Organism: Drosophila guanche; assembly: GCF_900245975.1. NCBI lineage: Eukaryota > Metazoa > Arthropoda > Insecta > Diptera > Drosophilidae > Drosophila > Drosophila guanche. Next base: position 4,875,975 of record NW_022995751.1, on the reverse strand, counting down.
TTACAGGGCATCCTTGTGGTCCCTAACGCTCGCCTTTTCGCCACTCGAAACTTGTTTTCTTCTTGTGGCGTTTTATAAAGCGGAAAGCGAAATAAATTTTACATAAACATTTGCCACATAACAAAAGGCACCAACTTTAATGACTTTTGTCGCTGCAAAATAATTGTGCGTGAATTTTTGTTGTTCGCTGTTGCTGTCCCGCGGGGGAGCCGGCAAATCCGCTGTGGGAGAGAGAAACGGAATGGAACGAAAGGGAACGGCATGGCATGGCTTGGCATAGATGGTTTGTGTTGGGACAGTTGCCAGGAGTGCTGGCTTTCAGGGTCCTGCTGGCATTTAATTTCACGGACTGTCGTCCATTTTATGCTTTGGCAACACTTTCTGACAATCCCCCGAAACGTCCTTCGGCTGGTCCTTTTGGTTTTTTCGTGATTGGAAGCTGATACTCTCGCCAGGCAGAAATCGCTTTAAGGATGCTGCTGAGGCTGCTCCTCCTTTGTGCCTTCTGGCAATTATGTGCACTATATACAGCATTTATCTGCTCCAACAATGAGACAAGCACTGAGAGATAATCTCTCTCCGTTCCCCTCTCTTTCGTACTCGCACGAGTATCGCTTACAGTCTGGCAAGCAGAACAAAGGCAATTATGGCATCATTAGAACGAGCCGAGAGGTGTGTAGGCTGTGGCAGAGCAGAGCAATTGCATTGGCAGGAAGCACTTATCCCATATCGGTAGCAGAGTGTCCTTCAAGCTGCAGCACCACAGGATAGTACTCTTTAGGGTCCTGCTGGGTAGCTGTGAGGCTTTCTGCTTGGGTTTAAACTGCCGAGCAGATCCAATCAGAAACTTGTAGAAATGATCGCTGGAGCGTGGCTGGCCCCCGCTGGCACTCGCTTTTGGCATGCTATAAATTCTTGGAAAATTCATATTGAATGCTGGCCCTTGCTCTCGTTCCTCCAGCGTCCATCGTTCATCGTCCAACGCGCCCATTCAATCAATGCAAATGGCAGAACGCGCTACAAATTGTACGATTTCCGCTGACTTGCCGCTAGGCCTGGACTTTTATTAATCTGCGCCCTGCACTCTCGATCATTGAATGCCTCGGCCCCCAACTAAATTTCAAGTTGATGAAAGTGCAGCTGCCACTTCTCGCTCACCCACTTCTTGTGTACAAGTTTGCTTGGACGTTCTTTGAGGCTTCTGTTTTTATTTATGACTCTCTTTTGCAAAGTAATTTTTCATTATTTAAAATGAAGCCGTCCCTTGGTTTCTATTGCTGTTGGCTTGGTGGCCTTGCCGTGCCTTTGCCCAGTCATTCTTCATAAATAATTTATTAATTATAAAAGTTTTTGGCACTCGCTCTGGACGCATGCAAAGGCTCTCTCTCCGGCTCTCCATCTTGCAGCGTGGCAGCAGTTGCAAGTGAAAGTTGCAGCCCCAAAAAAAATATTACTTGCAATGTCCCAAATTTTACGACTTGTGCCAGCAAAACTTTTTATTAGTTTGGACTGGACCGCTCGTCCATCTGCAACTCCATTTTCGACTCCGTCTCTCTGTGTGGGATATTTTTCATATTTTAATTGACAAAACTTTTGGCCAACTGCACAGCGAGCTGATGGGTTTTTGGCTTAGTTCTCTGTTATTCTACACTAATCAAACATTGGCTGCTGGCAGGCAGGAAAGATGCTTTCATTTCGGGTTTTCCCATTTCAAGTTTTAGCATTTAATTGAGAGACTCGAAAACGTAGCAAAATACACATAAATATATGTATGCAAGGAGAGACTTTAAGTGGCAAGCCAATTTGAAGGCGTGGCAGGGAGGAGCGGCAGGCAGAGTGCACTTCGTGGAGTCATGTTTGATGCATGTGGCAAGGAGCGAGCCAAACAACACAGCAACAGCAACAGCAACACAGATTCAGAGCTTCAGAGACAGGGACTGCCTTGTGGCAGTCGCGCACTCAAATTGTCGCAGGAAATTCGTAGACGGCTGCACCACTCGTATCTGTGTCTCTCTCTCTATAGTTGTGTGTGTGTGCAACCCGGGGTTTATGTCTAAATATGCAAATAACTGTAACAGCAAACGGGGCGCTGTGTGGGGCAAGTGCCGCACCCGGCTGATGTCTCTGAATGTCTCATAAATTCGTGATTAATGTCGCCCCATTCCCATTCCCATGCCTTTGGCTTTGCCTTTGCCACTGCTTTGATGCCACATGCGAAATCAGGGTTTTAATGCAGCTGCCACTTAAGCGCTGCATTTAGTTGTCTAGATCCCATGCAGCATTAATGACTCGAAGATGGAAGATGTCTGCCATTATGGGCTTAGACACGGGTACACCCCAAAACCCGTGCCCACAGCCACTCGCTCATACTTCGTCTCTCGTTAATGTGTCAGACTAACGAAGTTAACATTAAATTTAAGCAGTGTCTAACTCAATTTGCTGCAAGGCACAGCTCCGATGCGTGTGAGACAAAAGACACTGATTGCCCTCGACAGACACCTAATGAAGCCCACACAAAAGCTATTTACTGTGGCACAATGCTGGCACCTGATTCAGATCTTGGCTGTGTTCCGCTCGCCTATCACCTACCTCATTAGGTTGCAGGTAATTAAAGTGCTTTTGCCTGCTGCCTGCTGCCTGCTGCCCCATCGATAATTAGTTGCTCTGCGCGCCCAAAAATAAAACAACAAACAGCAACATAAAATGAATAATAATAAGCAGTAGTAATAACAATAATGATAAATATTAATGCATTTCCATTTGATTGAAAACAACACTGAAATCGATTAAATAAACTGCTCTATCAAATTACGTATACGCAGTGGAGCGACCCACCGCATGGGGCCTCGGCCTCGGCCTGGGCTTCGCGTTCATTAAATCGCATTTAATAGCCCGAACTGAGTGGCGAGTCAATATTTATTAACAACATAATCAATAATTTTTTCCCATCTTTTTTTTGTGTGCCATTTTTCCCACTTTAATGAGATTAAAGTACAGCACAAAAAAAAATTGTTAATGCATTTAGTCATGTCAGGCCCTGAACTCTTTTTAGCGTGTCTTTTTTTTCGCACACATTTCTATTAATTATGAAAAGTGCACGGGGGGTTGTAGTCCTACGAGTTGGCAAGCAGAAAACAGTTTAAAGCGACGAATAAACTACAAATGAAGCGACCCAAGAATCATTTTAATCAAAAACTATGAACAATAACATAAAGTTTTTTTTGTTGAACACCTGGCCAGAGCAGTTTTGAAGGCCAGATCCCTGCACACTTTTGGGGCTGCATAAGCCGATCAAGTGCCGGGTACCCATTGCCGATTTCTCTTACTTTTTTTCTGCGCTTTTCCACTCAGAAGTTTTCTGCACGATTGCGCCAACTTTCATTTCCTGCAGAACTTTTGAATTTTCAAGTAAACCATAAACTGTGGCTAAGAAAAAAAATATAAAAAATAGGAAAGAATATTGTGTGTGTGTGTGTGTGTGTGTGTGTGTGCCACTGCATAATTAAGCCGCAGAGCAGCAGCGTCTTGTCTGGTGACATTAGGCGACATTGAAGCGACAAACGCCGCTGGCAAAGAGGCTTTCGGAAAGCATTTTCTTTTTCTGCCAACTTTTCGCCAATTGTTTTTGTAGTTTGGTTTGTTTGTTGGCTCAAAACTTAAGCTCTTTGCTGGCTTCGGCTACGCCAGTGTGTGTGTGTGTGTGTGTGTGTGTGTGTGTGTGTTTGTAGAGGGTAAACTTTTGCGCGACTTAATAAATTAATAAGCCCAGCCAAGAAAAATATGCTCTGAGCCACGTTCCCCTTATCTCTGGTGTGTCGTGACTCTCCCTCAGGCAAAAGGGTGAAGTTCATCATCGTCGTGGCATCAGCATCAGCATCTGGCTCTGGCTCTGGCTCTGGCTAATTTGTCGGTTTGCCTCTGGATAACCATCAGAAGCTGAAGATTTGACTGCGGCTGCTGTTTGTGTTTGCTTTTTGTGTTTGTATATAATTAACGCGAATGTCATGCGTGTGTGGGATGCCTGATGCTAAGCGACAAATGATATGCCTTCAAAAGTATTTATAATTCTTCCTCCCCTTGGCCATGTTCTGCTGGCACCGCAGACGTTTTTATGGCTTTCTTTCCAAACCATTTAAGTCTTAAAGACGGGTGCGCCCCATGCCAATTTGTGGCTTTGGCCATTGAAAACTAACTGACAGGAGGCGGTTAGGGGGTAAACGAAAACGCCGATGAGTTGACTGACAGACAGACCAAAGCAAGAGACGCAGAGCCAAAGCATTCAAGCTCTGATTTGACTGCGGCTGTTGTGGCAAGGAGCAGGAGCCGGAGCGTGCCTCCGTCTGTCGGCCGCAGCTGCGGTTCCTGAGGTCAATCACTGCAATTACTTTTCGAGAATTTCGGTTGAGTCGATAATGCGAGATAAGTTCATTTCTAATGGCATCTAAATTAATAATATTTGTTCCGTCACCTGGGGGATGGGCGGGCAGCCACAACTTTTACAGCCGCCAAGTTGCTGTCAGGCGACTTTGTTTGCGCATTAAAACTTTATTTATTTTAAATGTACAACAATATTAAATGAATTCCAGCACAAATGTGTCAAAAAGTTTTTGGCAATGTGCACAATTTATGGGGCAGCAGCAGCTTCCAAAACTATCGCACAACAATGTCTGAAATGTATGACAAACCAAATGAGCACAAGTTCGAGTCCCTCCCCCGCTCCATACGGCATATACAATAAATAAATAATCCCCAACAGGGGTAACACATTTGCCTGGCAGTCGGGTAGCCTGGCAAGCCGTTGGCTAACCCACCCACTGAAAGGACAGACAATCGAAGCGACTCCTGAAAGCCTCAAACATTCTGTCTTTTGGTGTCCCTCTGGCACTCGTACATGGCCGCAATTGTTTGCACGTTACGTGGTCATGTAGTCCGGGTCAATAATTGGTTTTTTTTCCGTTTCGATTGCAAACAAGTTGATTGTGATTGCCAAATGATTACACGAATCACACGGACCAGGCTAAGGGCTGCTGCTGGTACTACTGCTGCTGCTGGCTGCTGGCTGCTGGCCAAAACCACAGCCTGAAAATTGGCTTTGGCCCACAGCTGGGCTGGCCGGCCCCCAAAGAGAAATCTTAATCTTTACAGAGTGCCTGCAAATTTGCTGGTTGCTGTAATTATGTTTGTTGCCATTTACCTTTGTTCAATATTGCGACTTTTTGATAAATGGGTTGGTCGAAACGTAACTCATGCGTATGCCCCGTTACCCCCCTCGAACTAATGAACTTCATTTTGGGTCCAAGGTCTGTGTGTGGTGCAGAGAATTGCATTCAGTGCATTGCCTTTTCGGTGTGTTTATATTTTGTGTCTCTTCTCTTGTTATTCATTTAATTTACTCTCTCTCGAAATCGCTCTCTCAGCAACAACAACAACAAAGCAACCAACTCGACTGATTCCGATTCCGAGCCGCTACGTTTTGTTGTTGTTTGTCAGCACCCACCCCTTTTTCTTTGCGTCTACCTGCAAGCAAAACAAAGTCCCGCAATTTGGACGCATCGCTAGCCCGTTCGGCAACAACAACAGCAACTTCTCTTTCTCGAGCTTTGCTGCTCTCGCAATCGCTCTCTCGCCTGATTCCGATTCCGCGCTGCTGCGTTTGTTGTTGCTGCGCTTTGCATGTTCGTTCGTGTCAGCGACTGCAGTTCTTTCTACCTGCGCCACCTAATCTCGCACGTGATACGAACTCCCGCAACTCAGCAACAACAAAACCAAGCGCTTGCTCTCTTGCATGTTCGATCATGTACAGATTGTAAGCCAACAACAATCATGCGGAGGCTTGCACGTTCGCTTCTACTCTACTCTGCTTTCGTTTTGGTGCAATGAAAATGATGCCAAAAAAATCACTAAAATTTCAATGGCAATCGGATTGGAATGCTTTATGGCAACTACATTTCAATCATTGGCAAGCAATTCTGCAGCACTAAACGGAAACGAAGAGGCATAAAAGAAATGTTTCGGCCGATACGCTGATGATGATGGGGTTAACTTTGCTCGGAAAAGAGTTTCACTTTTCGACTTGACGGCGGAATGCCCCTGCCTCTCTCCCCACCCGACCTCCATCAAAACGAAATCGTTTCGGCTGCACACACATTTTGACTATGTAATTCGGTTGACGTTCTTTTATGGGCATCGCAACTTGAGCGACTTTAAACGACATCAATAAAACCTGCAAGGCATTCAATAAAAATTTCTAGACCGTAGCACATTTTGCTGCTACAACCCGTTTCCTAACCTACATACCTCCTTCTGGCATTCAAAAAGCTGCGAAGAAAAAAAAGTAAAAACGGAGAAAAAGAAAATGGGCACAAGAAAACGGGGGGCTGGGCTGAGAGCCTGCTCCGGCTTTTCCTCTTTTTTGCCTCGACTAACGTGAAAATGCTTTTTAGCCCGAGAGCAAACAAACTGAAAGTTTTTCCTCGATATGTGTGATGTGCTCGAGCCAGAACTTAAAGTGTCGATGGCTTTAGGCTTGCTTTCTTTTATTATCCGACTCCCGGGGGCAGAAAGGTGTCAAAGTGCGTCGTGTTGGGTGACATTTTCATTTGGAGCGCGTGTCTTTGAGATTTGATTGCTGCTGCTGCTGCTACTGAAATCGGAGCACCGACACTGTGGCCACACATACACACACACACACACACACACACACACACACACACACACACACACGCACACACAGATCTTTGTCAAAGGCTCATTATGCAAATTGTATCACGAACCCATGCGCCGCAGCTAATTTGTCACTGTCTTCAGTTGTCAAGCGGCAAAACACTTTCCCCACACTGCCACAGTGCTGCTCCTGCTCCACCTACTCTGCCTGATTCGGACCAAAGTGTGGCATCCGTTGGCCAGAGCGGCACCAGCTCGCTCGACCGGTGGCTGACGCTTGCTGCCGCCTGCTTTCAGCTCTATCACTTTCATTTCCTTGGCCATAAATTAGCAACACGATGAGACCAGTGGCACGCCCACGCTCTCCCCGGCCACAAGAAGGTAGAATCTTCTACTCACAACTCTCTCTGGCTCTCTGACTCTCCCACCAACTGACTGACTGACTGACTGACTGACTGACACACTGTGCAAAATGTGCGCCCCTTCCGTATGTTGGATGCGTGCGGAATTTATGATTACTTCCGGGTATAATGAAGCCAGCCACGTGCGAGTAGGGCCCACATCTCTCATCTTTCTGCAGTCTCTGGACTGTGTGCTGTCCCGCCCAGACAACGCGTCTAAACAACTAATACGAGTAGTCCTCAAGGCTGCTGCTGCTCCTGCCACTGGTAGTTCTCTCAAGAACTCTCCACTTCGTTTGGGTTCTGCGTTGAAAAAGTGCAGCTGCAGCAGTGGTCCTAGCAGCAGCATCTCCAGTCCCATGCACTGCACTTGAGATGCCTTCAGTCTTCAGTCTGCTTCAGGCCCAGGCCCAGGCCCAGACCCTTCTGCTTTTCTTTGGCCCTTCCTCTGCCGCTGCTGCTGCTGCTGCTGCTGACAGCGGAGACAATTTTCAATTAAATAAATGGCTCGTTTTTTATATGCCAGACGCACAATGGGACCAAGTGCAGCAGATTGCGGATAAAATGGAGTGGATTCCAGTGGATTTTTAGATGGATTTCCAAAGCAAAAAGGCAGCGCTCTCCCCCTTGCACCCTTGGGAGGGCCCATTGTCGGGCGAATTATGATTATTAAATGTTTTTGATGCAGCTGTAATGTTTTTGTATGGAGTTCCAATTAAAATTTTGGGCTTAATTGGGTCCCTGGGTGCTGGGCTGCTGGAACTGAAGCTGCTGCTTGGGTTAAGGTCATGCTTGAGCGAATACAAAATAATTAAAGTGCAGCAGAAGCTTCTCCTTAACTCAAAGTTATGGCACACACACGAGTGGCACTGCCACTCCCACTCCCACCCATGGATGGCCAACAGGAACTTACATGAGTTGGCCATTTACCGGCTACCGTTCATAAGCCGCATAATCTATGAAATCGTGTCTGAAGAGAGAAGGAGAAGCAGTGGCAGCAGGCAGCGAGGGGCATCCACATCCGGCTTAAACCTAAGCGAACCTAAGTTAAAATTATTGTACATTGGCTTAAGCCCTTCGCCCGGCAGTTGGCTTCTCAATTTAATTGGGAGTACACAGAGAGAGAGAGAGAGAGAGATGGAGGCAGAGGCATTATTCTGATAAAGAGCTAAAGAGCAAGGCATTCTCCACTTGTAGACGGGGGGAGAGCGCTGTGGGTGGGGTAAAGCTCTCGTCAGCTGGAACTGAAATGCTTTTAGCTCGCTCCATTAAAGTCCACACTGCATATGCCGTGATTTGCTGGGGAGTCCAAAGACAGAGACTGGGAACGAGAATGAGATAATGATATATGGATAGCAGCAGCAGCAGCAGCAGCAGCAGCAGCAGCAGCAGCAGCAGCAGCAGCAGCAGCAGCAGCAGCAGCAGCAGCAGCACCGGCAGCATGCTACACGACTAATGAGCCAAAATGAATTGTTGCCACATCAAAAATCAACGCAATTCCGGTATGGTGGGGGGGGGAGCCTCTGGCAATATGTAAAGGCCAGAACGAGAATCCAAGTCGAAGATGGAGCACGAAAACGAAGACGCAGAACACACAAGTCAGGAGGCAGGACGCAGAGGGACCCAAACACGAGGAACGACGAAAGTTAATTTCATTAAGGAAATGAAAAAGTCATATATCATTTTTGGCCATCGTCTAACATGTCCATTACAAAAGGCAAACGCCCCGACACCCCACACTGAATTTTTGCTGGGCATCTTCTTGGGCAGAAGGAAATGCACTGCCCCACACAAAAACTTCTATTAAAGTGTTGAAAATAGCACAGAAAAAAGGAAAAGAGAAACCAGAAAGCTGTGTAATAAATGTTCCATGCCGTTGGCTTTGACGTCCAGGGCGTCCCAAAATTAAAATGCATAATTCAATGCGATGGCCCCCGACCTCCCAGGATGGAGGCGGCCAAGGAATGGCTGGAACCCATCGGCTTAGCCCCGCATTAGCAGCCATTTACATGTGAGTTTTTTCAGAAAAGGAAGCCAAAAGAAGAGCAACCCTGACTACCGGCAGATAGAAGCTAAAAGTGTTTCACGTTTCACGGACCATTAAACGCCCCAACTCGGGAGTTCGTCGAGTCATTTCGAGCGACTTATCGCCTCTCGCCTGCATTGTGCCGCCTGATTGATTTCTTTATGCGTGCCATATCGAAAAGTGAGGGTGCCCCTGCCCCACTGCTGCCACTGCCACTGACAGGGCCAAAGAATTTTTTAATAAGGCACAAAAGGAATTTTTATATGGGTCTTCTATGAGTGTGTGGATTATTTAGAGGAGGCCCCGGTCTGCCACGAAAACATAAGCAGAATAATAACCAGAGGCAGAGACAAGCACGAGTTGCGACTTTAAGATACCCATTAAAGCGAGACTAAAGATTCTTGTTTTCATGCCTGAAAAGTCTCGAAGCCAGGAAATATTGATCCGCTGGAAAGACTTTTCAGCCATTAGCTAAGTTCAGAGAGTACTAAGAAATGGTAGAATTCCAGATTGCCTCTCGATAATACGTGAATTTTTGAGTTATGAAACGAATGCGAATGCCTTTCCAAACTCTCCCCACCCCAATGCTGTGTGACTTTCTCTCCATGTGTCTCTCTGCGGGCACTCGACTATGCGGCATTTCCTGCATTCATTCAGCGTAATTAACAAAATTCCCAGGTGTATATCCTGCTGCTGCTGCTGCTGCTGTGTTCCATTTCGGACTCCTGCCAGTTGGAGTTCAAGTTTTTGTGGCATTTAAAATTCAGGCTGCGTAAATCTTTTATTGGCACGAAATACGCCGGCCAAAAGGTTCGCCAAACACACAGAGTTGCATAATAAATTATCGATGCGCCGTTAGGAATTTTAAGTGGCGGTCGCTAATCAGCGCCAGCGCCAGATAGCGATGAGTGCTTGATAGAGTGAGTGAGTGGGAGAGAGAGAGACATCTAGGCTGAGTGCTGACATCCTTTGACTGCTCATCCCCCATGCGGAGAGAGCGAGACCCCACTTGTCGCTTGTCAATAATACCCGCACACAAATAAATTCTCTGCTTATCGCGCCAGAAAGAAGGAGAG